>NC_143557.1:129748750-130055000 GCF_054136105.1 Typopeltis vanoorti
ATAGTTAAATATCGAATACTAAGGTTTTTTATATTATAGATAGTGCATGAAACATTAATTGATTTTATACGCATGCGCATCCAAATCAATTATTCACGGCATAAATACAAGTAAACAAGGCCACGCATACGTTAAAACCCATATAACCAAAGAAGGAATGTTTCTTGGTTTCAATAAGTGGATATTAATCCATCTTTTTTTTTTCTCAATCATATTCAATATTATACTTACGGATAATATTTTTGTAGATTAACTAAAAACAATATTATTACTTAAGAAACATAAAGAGATTTAAAACAAAGTTAAATTATATCGGTATCGTTACATCATTTTATTTAAAATATTTTTCTATATTATGCCCGTTTGCACCAATAATCTAATTAAACATTAATGTTGATTTTCATGACCGAAATAAGAACTCAAAATTCATCAGTATAATCGGATTTGCTTTTGTTCTTGCTTGTTTTCCTATTTTGGAATTATAAGCTTTTTTGTGCATATAGGCTTATATTTTATAATATATATATATATAAAGCCGAAATATAATTCATACTCATTTCCAAATAATCGGCTTATATTTTATAATATATAAATAGGAATTATGATTCATACACATTTCCAAACCCAAACCGAAATATAATTTAATTCATGCTCATTTAGAAACCTAAACTTACAACTCACGCTTTCTAGAGCAGTTTCATACAAATTAAACACTATGTTCTTAAAAGAACTGGTCGATGGACTGAGTCCTTGACTCTTTATCCCATCATCTGAATGAGGAAAATCTGTGTAGATGGAGTGTTATTGAGCTAATAGCTCTAGTCATGGCTGGGTAACTGCAATAGCGGAGCCTCAGTTAAAACGTCATTGACTACAGCATTGCCATTTGTTACCCTGGAAGTCCTAAAAAGGACTTTCGTCATTTTCCAAATATTAAACACTATTCTTAAAGTTCTTAAAAGAACTGGGCGATGGACTGAGTCCTTGACTCTTTATTCCGTCATCTGAATGAAGAAAATCTATGTGGATGGAGTGTTATTGAGCTAAAAAGCTCTAGTCATGGCTGGGTAACGGCAATAGCCGAGCCTCAGTTGAAACTTCATTGGCTACAGCATTGTCATTTGTTACCCTGGAAGTCCTAAAAAGGAATTAATATCCCTTATCCTTATAAGGACTGGCTTAAAGGAGCGAAGCAAAATTGCTTTTCATATTCCCCGTTGTCTGTAGAGAACATTGTAAGGAGAAGGTGTTGTTGAGCTATAAAGCTCTGATCATAGCAAGAGGGTATTAGCAATAGCAGAGCCTCAGTTAGAACTTCATTGGCTACAGCATTGCCATCCATTACCCTCGAAGGATACTAATTTTAGTCGCCTCGTACGACATCTATTAGCTACATTGGTGCTATTCTTATCCCGGCAACCACACGGGGAAAATTAATATCCCCTTCCTTATAAGGACTGGCTTAAAGGAGCGAAGCAAGAATGCTTTTCATCTTCCCCGTTATCTGTAGAGGACAGTGTAGGGCTAAGGTGTTATCGAGCTATTAAAGCTCTGATCATGGCAGGAGGATAACAGCAATAGTCGAGCCTCGGTTAGGACTTCATTTGCTACAGCATTGCCATCCATTACCCTCCAAGGGTATTGGATTGAATGAATCAATCACCGCATCTCACGGGCGATTAATTCATCCAGCCCACTCCAAAAGGATGAGGATGATCATTTCATTAATATCCCCTTAGTCCTTATAAGGACTGGCTTAAAGGGGCGAAGCAAGAATGCTTTTCATATTCCCCGTTATCTGTAGAGGACAGTGTAGGGATAAGGTGTTATTGAGCTATTAAAGTTCTGATCATGGCAGGAGGGTAACAGCAATAGCTGGGCCTCAGTTAGAACTTCATTGGCTACAGCATTGCCATCCATTACCCTCCAAGGGTATTGGATTCACATTCTCCCCCTCCATTAATATCCCCGATTCTCAGGTGCTGCATAAAAATAATTATTATTTAAATTTAAGAAAGGTGCATTAAGATTATTCCAGGACATTGAAAGATTTTAAACATATTTTTAAAATATTCCAAAAAATTATTAAAAATTATTATTTATTAAATATTATATTTTATTTATTTGTTTAAATTTAATTAAAGTTTATATATTTTAAAAATCATGTAGGTTTATTTTTTATAATTTGGTACACAACGTGTCGATTACTACTTGGAGTGTACAACTATTAAGAAAAACTTTGTTGACTGAATTATTTCTTTCTATTTTTTATTTATCGATAAATCTTCAGCTAGTGACTATTATTTTCGATTCGAACATTTATAAACAATAAAAGTGGGCTCAGTTGCTGAATTAAGCCTTTGAAATCGCCAAATGAAGTTGAAAAAAAATAATAATAAAAAACTACAGTCCTATTTACGAAAATGTTCTCAATTTGTTTACAGCATTTTAAAAAAAGTCAGCGAAAAAGTTCATGACTCTTTCAGGAAGGTTTCCACTTCTTGAATCAAAACTCTTGAAATAATTTCAAAATTCTTGCGTGATCATATATATATATATATATACAAACCCTCTCTGTCCAAAAAGAAACCGAACCTTTTCGAAAATAGAAGAAACTAGTGGCGCCACCTGTTGAATATTTTTGTTGTCGAAAGCGGCAACCTTCATTTGTGTTGTGTCAACTGTTTATGACATTTGTTTCATTAGAAGCCGAGTTATAGTGCCAAGAGGGACAGTGTGTGTTTTGACGAACGGTCGGATAATGAGTTTCAAACAGAGAGCTGCGATTGACTTTTGTGTTAAACTTGGTAAACGTTTTACCAAAACGTATCAAATGGTTCAAAAAGCATATGATAATGAATACTTATCCCGTACTCAAGTTTACGAGTGGTTTAAGCGATTTCAAATGGTTGTGAGGCTTGAGGACGACAAAAAGCATGGCCGTCCAAAAACTGGAATGAGCGAAGTTAACATCCAAAAAGTGCGTGAGTTCATCAAAGTAAACCCAAAATCGTTCGTGAGATTAATTGAAGATGAATTGCGGATTCCAAAATCAACTGTGCACAATATTTTGACCGAGAGTTTGGGCCTTCGTAAATTGAATTCGCGATTTGTTCCCCACAAATTGACCGACGACCAAAAAATGTATCGAATTGAACACTGCAAGGACATTTCCTTGAAACGATCGTTACTGGTGAAGAAACGTAGTGTTTTCAGTATGAGCTCGAAACAAAGCGCCAGAGTGGTGAGTGGAGACCACCAGAAGAGGGGCACATCCGAAAAAAAGTCGCTTGGAGAAGTCAAAAGTAAAGACAATGATGATTGGTTTTTTCTACAATTCCAATGGCATTATCGACAAAGAATTCGTTCTGCCTGGCAAACGGTCAATGGTGAGTTTTATCTCGAAGTTTTGAAGCGATTATTAGCGAGAATTCGTTGCGTACGGCATGAATATCGTTGCGATCGACCGTTTGTCCAAACACACTGTCACTCTTGGCATTATAACTCGGCTTCTAATGAAAGAAATGTCATAAAAATTGACACAACACTAATGAAGGTTGGCGCTATTAATATATATATATATATATATATATATATATATATATATATATATATATATATATATATGTTAATAATTATATTAATATATATATATATATATATATATATATATACATATGTATATATATACAGTATGTATATATATATGTATATATATACTTTTCCATAACGCACGCGCGCGCACACACACACATATGAGTCATGTGCATGTAGGCATATAATGAGGTCATCACTGTATGTTGTGTGGCGAAGGTCCCTTGACCTCACTCGACTCTCCACGTCATCCTACAAATGTTCAATAGGGTTGAAATCAGATCTCCGTGGAAACCAGTGAAATGTAACGATGTTCATGACCACAAAACACGCAGTTACAGCAGCCTTATGACACTTGCATGGTCTTGCTGAAAGGGACTGGTCAAGTTCCGTAGAAACGCCACAAAGTAGGAAACATTGCATTGTCCAGAATGTTCAGATACCTCTCGGATTCCTGCCGCCATAAACAGAGGTCCGAGACTAAACAGGGAAAAACACCTATTCCCATCCATCTGCTCAGTAGAGGGTACAGCATGATATTCGTCGCTCCATACTACAGAAGCCCCACATTACCCACTTTTTGGTTCGGGTAATGTGGGGCTTGCATATTTTGGTGGTATCATGGAAACCCATGTTATGAGCTTCTGTTCTGAATGTGTTTGTGCAGATTCGTGTTCCAATCGATGCCCGCATCTTCGCATTTGATGTATTGGCAGAAGCATGGCAATTTTTATATATTATCCTTCAGTGTGGTGGATCTTTCCATGTGGGTAGAATTTGCAGTTGAATGCATTCGTTTTCATCTCACTATAATATCAATGATTATTGATCGAGGGTGTCCTAATTTGTCAGCAATTTGCTGAACACATAAGCCTGCAACATGTTATCCTTCATCACATTTTTCAGTTCTCTTCTCGATGACATTTTACCCAGACACAGTTGCACTGAGTTGGGGGGCATCGTATTCCTCCAATTTATACCGCCTGCAGTTGTTTATGTGACTCGTTACATGGCACGATGCATCTTCTCCATGTTCCTTTGACTTTTTTCCAAGCAGTGTAAGTGTTTTATCTTCAATATTTTGTATTGTGTCATCTCGGCTGTATGAGTGTGTGATCTTCTGTTTGTTCCCAGAATATCAGTTTTACCATTTTATATTGCAATGTTAGTAATCTGTTAAGTTTGCGCAGTAGTCTGCGCAGAATGCATATGCGTAATTGCATATCTTAAATTGATTTCACATATAGCCTTACAGGTTAGTATTTTTATCTATATGGGATCAATGTCTTTTAATCGGTATAATTTGCTTGCTAGCTGTTATCAGGAGTTTCTGTGTTTTTCATTTTTATGACTATTGCAACTTTGGACAACATCGAAGAGAAGTCCGAGATAACGTGTTGTTTTTAGATGGGTGATGGTTGTGGTTTTATGATGAATATCATTAGCTTTTTTTTTTTTTTTTCAGGGTTTATTGTATATGCCGTTTTCAGTTAGCCAGATCGATGTCATGTTGCATATTTGTGTATGCTATATTTGCTTTGTTGTGAATGGATACTAGGGCCGTGTCGTCCGCCTATTGAAATATATTACTTTTTAAGGGACGATGATAAATGTGGTGTGTATATAATATAATACATATAAAATCAGTTTTTACTGATTACCAGATTTTGAGCACAGGATATGTCTATTGAAAGTCATTTTTGGAAATATTTTCATGTCTTCATATTTCTGTGTTATTTTCTAATGAACTCCTCAGCAATTAACATTACAAATGAATCACTATTTAAATAATAGTTCGTAAGTAATTTTATCTTTGATATGGTTCCGTTTCTTCAGTTTCGTGAGACATCAGACCGCTATTTATGTATTCAAGGTGTGAATCATTTCAAGACCAAACTAGTAGAATAGCTTTTTATTATTTATGTTAATTATTTTTGTCAGTCACCTGATCTCTTTCCCTCCTGTTTTGTGCCGAATTATAGAAGATATATTTTTCAAGATCGGCAAACGCACGCACACGCACACGCATACCTATACATACGCACACAGAAAACGTTTTTCACACGCGTGGAAATATAAAATGGTCATTTTAATGAATATATTTAAATCTTGGTCTGAAATCGGAATTTTCGTTTTATGTGTTTTCCCATAATGTGTAGAATCTACGAGGGTGGTGTGAAAAATTCTCGGCCTCGACCATAGATGGCGACACTATCGGCAGTTTTTTTCTCTCTAAGTTGGTACGTCTATCATAAGCATCCATGTGAAATTGCAAGTCATTGTATCAAGTAGTTTGTTTTATACAGCTGTCTGAAGAAAAAATGTTGTCTATATCCCTTGAAATTAATAAAATTGAGTATCGTGAGGTTATAAAATTCTTTGTAAAAGAAGGTTTAAAGCCAAAAGAAATTCATTGAATTTCATAAAGGTTTACCGGCACTCTTCTGCTTCGTTTTCGACAATTAAGAAATGGTCTGGCCAGTTTAAATGTGCGCGTACCAGCCTTGAAGATGATCCAAGTGAAAGACGTCCAAAATGTGTAACAACACCAGAAATCATTGTTCAAGTGCACGATATGATATTGGATGACCGGGGAGTCAAAGTGCGAGAAATTACTGAGAAGACTATAGGCATTTCAAAAGAACGTACAGGATATATTTTGCATGAAGAATTGCAAATGAAAAAGTTTTGCGAAAGTTAGGTGCGGCGCTTGCTCACAGCAGATCAAAAACGCACTCGCATGAAAATCTCTGAACAGTGCTTGAGGCGTTTTAACAAGAATAAAACTGATTTTGTGCGTTCATTTATTACTATCGATGGATAAGACTTGGATTCATCATTACATACCAGAATCAAATCAGCAGTCAAAACAGTGGACAGAAGCCGGTTGGTAAGTGCCAAAGAAGACAAAGTCGGTTCTATCAGCAGGAAAGGTCATGGCATCAGTGTTTTGGGATGCTAAAGGAATTTGTTTATTAATTATCTTGAAAAGGGAAATATTATTCTAATCTTTTAACCTGACTAGACGAAAATATTTGTTAGGAAAGATCCGGTTTGCAGAAGAAAAAAATAATCTTTCATCAGGACTATGCACCTGCCCACAAAGGTGTTTTGGCAATGGAAAAATTAAGAAAATTTCGGAAAATTAAGCGATCTGCACTATGAACTGTTGGAACATCCACCTTATTCTCCAGATTTGGCTCCCTCTGACTTCTATCTGTTCTCAAAACTAAAACTCTTCCTCGCTAGTCAGCATTTTTCTTCGAATCAAGAGGTGATTGCAGCTGTAGAAGGGTATTTTGCAGATCTTATTGAGAACCACTACAGGGACGGATATTGCGCTGGAGCACCGCTGCAATAAATGTTTTAGTCTTACGAGAGATTATGTTGAAAAATAAAAATAATTTCGAAATTATGAAGTCGTTTTTTCATTGTTAGGCCCGGAACTTTACAGACCACTCTTGTATTACGCAGATTGTGGTCGAACTGATATACAGCAATCCCTCGATTAATGTTCGATTAGTGTGCCATTTTTTTTTTCCGATACCAAAATTCGATTAGTGCGCCTCTAAAATTCGACGTGCGCCTATATACATCTTAAAAATAAATGTTACAGATTTTAAAAATTTCGATCTACACATTTTTTATAATAACTATTTTAAGAAATGACTCACCAGGATGAAATAATTTAGTTACCGATTTGAAACATTTTATAGAGTTATTTTTAATGGCATACTACGTTATTTCCATGTACACTATGTTCCAAATTTACCGACAAAATTTACGTCATCTGCTTTACATAACATTTTGCTTATCATATCTCGTGCAATTGATTATCTTACTTTTTCTCTTAAATTATTTTCCTAACCTTTAATCATGAGTAAAAGAATTAGTGAGCAAAAATAGAAGTGGGAAAATGATTCGAAAAGTAATCTGATTGGAAGAAGAAATTGATATAATAAAGAAAAATGAAGAAGGCAAGTCCAGAGCAAAGATAGGACAAGAACACAAAAATGGTGAATCAGCTGATGAACACAAAGAGAAAGGTAAGGCTGCTTGAAGTTCATCATACATGCATTGACAAGCAAAGTATTATAATGATTGAATTAGAGACACTTCTGTTTACATGGATCGAAGATTGTAACCGAAAATGGATCCCGCTAAACACTGGCCTTATTAAATCAAAAGCATTGTGTCTTTTGTAACCTGGAAAGAAAGGGCTATCAATGATGGAAAAGAAGAAGAATTCCACGTTAGTGCTGGGAAATTTGAGCGTTTCAAAGAGAGAAATAGCCTACGTAATGTTCTAATCACAGGCGAAACTGCAATGCAGATGAGGAGATATCCAAAGATTTTGAAGAAAATTGTGTAAGAAGGGGACTACTGTGATGAACAAATATTTATGATCGATGAAACCGGCCTTTTTTTGGAAGAGAATGCCTTCCAAGACTTTTCTAGCCAAATCAGAGAAATCTCAGCCTGGCTATAAAGTAGCAAAGTCGAATGAAATTACTGCTAGCAATATGCGAGCCGTTTGGAAGCACATTCTTCTAGATTGTGCAAATGATTTTAGAGGCTTTTCAAATGAATCTAAGTTAATTAAATCTCATTCTGAGAAGTTGAGTGATTCCGACCTGCTAAATTTAGATGCACAGCGGGAAGATCCTCAAGAATATGAAGAAAATTTTAATCACTGACAAGCCCAAAGAGGTTTCACAGAAACAATTTGAAAATAGTTTTCGTACAATCGAAGTTTTTAAGCAGCAATTCTTAGAGACTGACCCTGGTGAAGAGAGAGAGAGAACCAGTAAAATGTGCAGAAGAGGCAATGGGGTCAAATCGTCAGTTGTATGAAAAAAAGAAACAGAATGCCAGGCAAACTACGTTAGCTCAATTCTTTGTTAAGAAGCAGAATAATACATTTATATTCTGAATATGTTTTATTGTCTTCAGGTTCATGGTTTTCCTTTAACTAGGCCATAAGACATACCCTAATTCTTTTATAAAAAAACAAACAAACTTAAGGATCAAAAAAGAAATCTGAGGAACGAATTATACATTTCCCCATAGGTTATTATATTTGATTAGTGTGTTTTCGATTAATGCGCCTGTTTTAAAGAACGCATTAGGCGCACTAATCGAGAGATTGCTGTATTTAGGAGTGCAGAAGAAACTGAACAAACAACTCTACTACATTTTGTTGGAGATATGTTAATTATTATTCATGGAGAAATACCCGAAGAGAAGGAGGAGATGAAGAAGAAATACTTACATTTTTCGCCTTCTCCCTCCACAAATTTGAATTGTTTTAGTTTTCCGTCGTTCTGGACTTGGATTTTCATCTTACCAACAGACCAGAACAACATACGCAATTAACAGTCATAAGTTTACCGTTCTTGGAACCCTTGTTGATTTGACCGTAATCTCTAACACAGGAATCCAAATAGCCTTCCTATTTGGATGTACAAAGTAACTAGATAACTAGACCTCTGCAATTCACTCTTCTAGTTTGTCCATTTATTCATGATCCAGAAATAGATCAAACAATTATTGCATTGCCTTCAGTACAATTTACAGTAAAGCTACAATTATAACCCTTCACGAAGTGTGTTCGTAGAAATATGACTATATCGATTTTTAATAAAAATGTTACATCAAAATAATAAAATTGATCAAAATGTTATATGAACTTAAGAAAAACGATATAAAATCTTTAAATATATTCAAATTTTCTTAAAATCACTGAATATTATAATAAATTTATTAACACACCATTTTACACTTTTTAATAATTATCTATATATTCCATTTGGAAATAATGCCTTGAGAGTTCCCCACAAGATAAAAAAGTATTGAACAATTTAACAGGCAGGTCCGAGAAGCTCTTCAAAAACACAGAAACCATCAATAGGAAACCAAATTAGCTAACATCAATACTGAAAATCATTCTGTATGGAAATTCTTAACAGCAATCTGCACCAAAAAGCAACTCATACCCCCTATCCAAACCAATAAAGGGACAGTTCACAAAGATGAAGAGAAAGCCGAAGCACTACTAGATAACCTTGAATCTCAGTGCAACCCATCGTATACTAATTTAAATATCAACCTTATGTACAAGATTCATCGTCATGTTAAGTCAACCTTAAGACAGAACATTGTCAACTCAGAACATATCACTCCTACAAATCCAACAGAAATGATAAATATCATCTCCCCTCTAAACAATAGAAAAGCTCCAGGACCGGATGGCATAACTAACAGAATAGTAAAACTACTTCCAAGAAAGGCCATAGTCCATCTCGTCAACATTACAAATGCTATCATTAGATTCCAGCATTTCCCTTCTGCATGGAAAACAGCCACAATCATACCACTGAAGAAGCCAGGAAAAAATGCTCATCTTCCTGAAAGCTACAGACCCATAAGCCTATTATCCAGCCTCGGAAAGGTAACAGAGAAAGTGATCCTCTCAAGATTCCAAGCAGAAACAGATAAGTTAGGAATTTTGCCTAACGAACAGTTCGGCTTCCGTAGGGCCCATAGTACAGCCCAACAAGTGCACCGGCTGGTAGAAATCATTACTAAAGGTTTCAAATGGAAACTCAATACAGCTGCCATCTTCATCGACGCAGAGAAGGCGTTTGATAAAGTATGGCATCAAGGTCTTCTCAACAAACTGATAAAATTTAATTTCCCAGTCAGACTAATAAAGATAATACATTCTTATCTGAATGACAGATACATGCAGGTCAGGGTAGTCGAAACGGTTTCGACCAGACGCAGGATCTCGGCAGGCGTACCTCAAGGATCTCTTCTGGCACCTCTACTGTTTTCAATCTATGTAGCAGACATCCCTCTGAACCCAAGAACAACATTCATTGCATTATATGCTGATGATACTGCACTGATGTCAAGTTCACTGAGCCCAAAACTGGCAACTAAAAGACTACAAAATAGCATACACACTTTAGAAAAGTGGATGCAGACTGGAGGATCCAAGTTAACCCCCAGAAAAGCTCAGCCATACTGTTTACTAGCAAGAAAATCCATACCATGGAGGATATTTATTTATTGGGAGTAAAGATTCCATGGCAGACTGAAGTTAAATATCTTGGAGTGATTCTTGATAGTAAACTCCTATTCAGCAAACATATTAGTTACATTTCCTCAAAGACATCCAACGTCTTAGCACAGCTCTACCCTATTGTCAACAGACAAAGTAAACTGGACACGCAAACAAAATTAACAATTTACAAGATGGTAATTAGACCGGTTATCACTTACGCATCCCCAGCTTGGAGCCACACCGCAAATTCTAAAACTTCAGAGATTACAGAATAAGTGCCTGAGGATGATTCTGGATGCCCCTTGGTTTATAAGAAATACCCAGATCCATAGAGAAGTTAACATTCCTTATATCTCTTCCTTTCTCGTAAATCTAGCTGAGAAGTTCTTTACCAACAAGTAACCATCCAAACCCGTTAATCAAGGAAGCCTCGGAATATAATGAAGAAAAAATCTACAAATTTAAAAGACCAAAATCTATTTTAAGTTCAGCTGAACGCAACTAACTTCACTGCCCTCAATGGGCGAGCATATAGCTCACAAACACTCCATTCAAAGTTCTTCCATTACAAGACAAAGGGGAATATGAAAAGCAAATTTGCTTCACCCATCTAGCCAGAAATGTTAATGTTAATGTGCCTTGAGAGTTTTGATAAAAAGGCACTTAAATGAGTCAATGGTAACGAAGTCTTTGAATCCAGTATTTCGGCAGATAAAGAAGGAAGAATGGAAAACAGTGCTTTGATTTAAAATCAGGTATAAGGCAAGAGTTCACTCTATCTTCTTTCCCAATCTTTATTTAAATCTTTATGTATATGGTCATATTATGAAAGAAAGAACGGTATTAAAGCTGTTATTAGAATCGGAGATACGAAACCTGTTTGCCTTTTTGAGGAGAAAGTTGTACTCTAAACTAAACCAGCGCAATCTCCATGAGTTGATTTCGGTGTAGATCAAACATGTGTGATTTTGAAACTACTTCCATGCGTCTTATAAGCCAGCAAGACGGAGGTCTCATACCCTTGGATAAAATAATATAAACTTTACCTTTTCGTTAGAAATCATCTACAACTTGAGTTGTAGATAATTTTACCATTTAACAATCTTTGTAAAAATTCTGCTATAATATGAAGCAATGCATCCACGGTATATCTTGCGTACATCAAAGATCTCACTTTGTTTAGCAGCCTAATGAGGGGAAAAAGGCTGCAAGCAGTGGCAGATGTAAGAATTATTTATCTACTCTGAAGAACATTACTAATCCACTATTGTTAGATCAACCTTTACCATTTTTATGTGAATCTTTCTCTCACTATTCCAATAATCCTGTGGCCTTCTCTCTTTGAGAGGGTTGCAGCTAATTACTAGGGAGATATGACGCAAGGTGGTTTTACGTTGCCTTCCTTGCCAGTATTTATGACTATAGCGGTGTGTGTTCACAGGCCGATTTGCCTCTTCTGAGGGACGAAAAATCCGAGTTTCCGGAAGAAAAAAAAACCTCTCTTTCTGTATGAGACCGACTATCTCACTTTTGGTCGCAAGAGACCAAATAAAGTTTCCTCACGTCATTGACGGAAATTGAACCTAGATGTTACCGGCCAAAGAGTTTCGTCTAAACCGACTAAGCTACGGAGGTTCCAATTATCCCCCATGTAGTAATGATTAGTGTTATAACTATGTTGTTGGCTAAGGAATAGATAACCCGAAAACCATGCTCAGGAGACCGAACATGAAAATTGTGAAGACTCCAAGAAGAAGGGTCGCGGTGATGACCTGACCCTGGGTCAGGAAATTCATCTCCCACCCACCTCAAAATCTTGATGTCCATGGTGGGATTCGAAGTCTGTTTGTTGTAGAGCTTTGTATTGGTACAACGAAGTCGATAGACTTGACAGAAGGTCTTTTTTTTATTTATTTTTTTATTTTTTTATTGTGGTTCCCACTCACCAAAGGTTGTAAGCCTGTAGTATGTACATTAGTAAGTGCGTGAAGTGAGGATTTTTCATTCTATTTCTTATTAATTTTATATTTTTGTATATTTTATTTATTTTTGCGTAGTCCGGAAATCTGCTCCAGAGACGAAACAAGAAACGTTTTCAAGGCATTTCGAGCCCCCAACAAGCAGGGTCGTAGCCCCCACAGAGAAATGAAACGCATATCCCACCTAAAACGATAAAGTTCGATCGTACAACATTTTCATGTTTTTACGTTATCTGACAACTATGTGGAATTGCCCTGAGCATCTAAGTGCTATTACCAAAGAAATGAAATATACCTCTAGAAAGACACACTAACGAGTTCCAAGCAGTGAGTCTACAATGGAAAAAATATCAGCATTTCTTCTGTAAGCTCTCTGATAAAGAATTTTGGTCAAAATTAATTGATACGTAATTACTCCCAAGAGACATAAGTTCTTAATGTAGAATAATCACAGTGAACTTTATTATCGAAAATTCTAAATGATCTGATACGATTATCTCAAAAAATGATTTAAAAAAAAAAACGTGCCGCTGCAGAGAAGTTCAACAATCTTTGACGGGCAGAGGGGAGGGGAGAAATTATCTGCTTATTCAAACTACGGATACTTAAGATTAGAGTTTTATAATTTAAAATCCTTCACAAATAAATAAATAAATAAAATTTTACTTTGTCATTTTATCTACAGACTTTTGATAGAACAATATATAGCTGCTTCAAAAATGCCACATAGTTTCTTTGCAATTTTTAATATTCAGTATTTTATTCGTATTGCAAGTTCTCTAAGGAAATCTTTTTTAAAGAAATATAAAAAAATGTCCAGTAATATATAAAGAAAAAAATTTAATTCTTTTATGTCTATTATTTATTTTTTATTGCAATATTTGAGACGACATTTAGACACCTTTCTTTTAGATAAATCGATTTAATCCTAAACTTAATCCTAATTGAAAGGAAATACTGCATATTCATATCAGTTATCATATCCACAGAAACTGCAAGAAGTAGCTCTAAGTATAAATGGTGCGTTTGTTTAAATCAGTTTAAATAGGGTTCTTCTGCAGGCGTAATGGCGGTTGCCAAGTATTTATATATGTGATCAGTGATTTAAATAGTTGTTATGATTTTCTGAAGAAAAATTTATTTTGTAAAATATTTGCTACTGATGCTGGTAGATCGATTTGATCTACGGGATATTTATATATAGAGGTAAGTGTTCTTCATTCTGTGAAACATTTACTACCTTTGCTGGTAGATCGATTTGATCTACGGGATATTTATATATAGAGGTAAGTGTTCTTCATTCTGTGAAACATTTACTACCTTTGCTGGTAGATCGATTTGATCTACGGGATATTTACATTGGGCTCTAGGTCCTACTTCTCAAACTTTATCCTAATAGAGTTGTTGCCTTCTATCAATCATGACAAAACCTCTCAATGAAGGCATATTTGAAGAAGTTTACAGAGAATTCCTAAGATTAGGAAAACGTTTGAGCGACAACTGGCCAGGGAAAGTAAAGCTGTTAGATACATTCCCCCCTACAGCAGTCACAGAAGATAGGATGGATTATTCTAATGAAGGAAGTATGTTGACTGAACCAGAATCAAGTCATTCCACGAATACAGAGAATGCTGCATCTCAGGATAATAGTCCGCAGTTTTTGGAAACCAACACAGAATTTCAAACAGTCAAAAAGAAAAGGAAAATCTCCTCTACTGCAGATACACCCAAAACAGTGGAGATAGAACCAGATAATGTAATTAAAGAAAGGGTACCCCCAGTCGTCCTAAGGGCCAAGGAGCACTGGACGTCCGTTGCATCCACACTGAAATCTTCAGATATCACCTTCATTAAAGCCACAAACACAGAAGACGGGATTCGCATACAACCTAAAACATCATCAGATTACAGAAAAATGACCAAACTTCTAGACAACAACAATTTGCCATATCACACTTTTGCACTCAATTTAAAAGTAGTGTTAAGGGGAGTAACTGAAACATTACAAATAGAAGACCTCACTGCAGACCTCCAACTTAAGGGATTTAGCCCAATTAAAGTCAGCCGAATGCGGAGAGCTGATAAAACACCCTATCCCCTAATTCTAGTGGAAATAAGCAAAGACCAAAAACATATATACAATCTCCAAACCATCTGTGATCTAGTCATAAAAGTTGAGGCATTGAAACATAAATCAACTACAACCCAGTGCCATAGATGCCAGAAGATTGGGCATGCCCAACGATGCTGAAAGGCTGAATTTCGTTGCGTTAAATGTGGTGGCAAACATGCATCAAATGAATGCCATAAACCTCGTACACTTTCAGCAAAGTGTGCAAACTGCGGAGGACCACACCCTGCAAACTATAGGGGCTGTATAGCATTTCCTCAAAACCAAAAATTACAACTCAAAACCAGTAAACCTCTTCAAGAACAAACGTCTTCCCATCAAACCATAGTCTCCACAACGGATGGAAGATCGTATGCTGAAGTTACAAGATCAACCTTCCAAAAAGACCCAAAACCAAAGCAGTCACAGCAAACCAACAAACCTATCCTACTGAACATAACAAGCCACTTAGGTGAAATGCTTGCTGAACTCCAACAAACCAACCCAACTCAAGAAGCCAAAGATATCATCTTAAGGCATACACAATCACTCTTTATGGAAATTCTTAATGGATAAATCTAAAAGAAAACCGAAATCATTACAAACTGTTTCATGGAATGCAAATGGTTTATCTATCAAATTACAGGAGCTGCAGGAGTTTGCAGCAGAAACTCAAGCAGACATCATCCTCATAAATGAAACACATCTTCGTCCAAGTGACAAAATCAGAATCAATAGTTATAGCACTTACCGTACAGACAGATGCTTTGCTAGAGGTGGAGGCACTGCCATCTTTGTGAAAAGTAACATAAAACATAATTCAATAGCAGAACCCCAAACAGAACACATGGAAACTACAGGAATAGAAATACATATGGAAAACACAAGCAGCATTACGATATATGCAGCCTACAACCCCCCAAATAAAAAACTCCTTGAATCTGACTTAGAGGTGATACTAAATACAGGCAGAGCAGTGATTATAGCCGGAGATCTTAATGCCAAACACTCAGTCTGGAACAGCAGAAACTCAAATATTAATGGAAGAATACTCAACTCTTACACCACTTCAAGAAATATAACAGTAATAGGACCCACTGAACCCACACATTATGGAGCTACCAGTCGTCCTGATGTACTAGATATAGCTATATTAAAAAACATAGCGCATAGCTATCAGATACAAGCAATCAACAACTTAAGTTCTGATCATAACCCCATCATATTACAACTAGGCACCATACAAGATATAACAGAAAACACCACCACATTTATAAATTGGAAACAACTTCCCTCAGCCTTCCAGGAAAACCTTGGTCCAATACCGCATATAACATCTGCTGAAGATGTAGAAAAAGCAGTGAAGACTCTTGAAAAACAACTGCTGACAGCTATAACGCAGGTAACAAATATAACCAAATGTACACCATCAAATAAACTTCCACAGGATATAAAACATCTTATCCAAGAGAAAAACAGATTAAGAAGACAATATCAGAGAACAATGGACCCAGCGGATAAACAAGCAGTCAATAGAGCAACAAACCAGGTTCGATATGCCCTAAAGGACCACCGTAACCAACTCTGGAATAACAAAATTCTCCAATTAAACACAGAGGATCATATGGAAAATGATGAAATCACTCCGTTCAAAGCGTTTTACATTTCCTCCAATACAAGGTGAATCTAATGTTGTCTACAACGACGAGGAAAAAGCTGAAGCATTTGCTGACAGTTTAGAAAAACAATGCAGCCCCAATTATATCAATACAGATATAAATTTCATAAGTAAAATTCACACCCAAGTGCGTAAAATAACTCAAAATGCCTCATTCCAATCCAATAACAAATCCGTGTCACCAACAGAAGTATATGAGATTTTAAGAAAACTTTTAAGATTTTAAGATTTTAAGAAAACTAAATAACAAAAAGGCTCCAGGTCCAGATGGAATAACAAATAAGGTACTCAAGTTACTTCCTCGCAAAGGGGTTATGCATCTAGTAGCCATCATTAATGCCATCCTCCGGCTAAATTATTTCCCACAACGATGGAAAATTGCCGACGTTTTCCTAATTCCCAAACCTGGGAAAAATACACAGTTTCCTGAAAATTACAGACCAATCAGCCTTCTTTCATGCATAGGTAAGATAGCCGAACGTGCTATTCTCACAACGCTTCAAGAGGCAACAGATATCAACCATATAATTCAAGATGAACAATTCGGCTTTAGGAAATATCACTCCACAACGCTACAAATTTACAGAGTTATCGAACATATAACCCAAGGGTATGAATGACACCAACACACTGGCGCAGTTTTTCTAGACATCACTCAGGCATTTGATAGAGTGTGGCATCATGGACTAATTTTTAAACTACACGAAGTTGGTATTCCATTGCCACTAGTGATACTTATCAAATCATATCTACACAACAGAAAATTTAAAATAAAACTCAACGGTATCAGATCCACAGAGAGGAGAATCACGGCCGGAGTACCTCAAGGCTCTCTACTATCTCCCCTACTCTTCTCCATATACATGGCAGATCTCCCCAAACTGTCTCCAGCTATCACCGCTCTGTATGCCGACGATACAATCATTATAGCCAGATCCCTCCGTCCACACCTGGCCACAATCAAGCTGCAGAGAGCAGTCCATGAATTTGAGGATTGGTACACCAAGTGGCGTATCGCAATTAATCCAAACAAAAGCTCTGCAGTACTTTTCACCAGACGTAAAGCAGAACCGAATACAAGCATACAGATGTTTGGTAAAATCATCCCTTGGCGCAATTCTACCAAATATCTGGGAATTCATCTTGATAGACGTCTAAACTTCAAGTCACATATGGATAGTGTTGCCACTAAGGCAAATCAGACTATAGCACAGCTATATCCACTTTTGAACAGGAACAGCTTCCTAAGCATAAGCAACAAAATCCTACTTTTCAAATCGGTAATCAGACCGCAACTAACTTATGCCTCTCCAACCTGGGGTCACACGACTAAAAGTAACATCAACAGACTTCAGATAATACAGAATAAATGCCTAAGAATGGCATTTAATGCCCCATGGTTCATCAGAAACATCCAGTTACATCAAGAAGCCAATCTTCCAGATATTAAGACCTACATGACAAGCATTGCGGAGAAATTCTTCACAATCACGGATAATCACCCAAATCAGCTAGTTCGACAGGCAGCGGACTACAAGCCCTCAGATCGTTTCAAACATAAAAAACCGAAATCCTCCATCGCAAGAGAAAGCTGATACAGCCTCAATGCTCACAATGAGCGGGTAAATTACCCGCAATAATCTCATCACCCACAATCTAAAATCCAGATGAAGGGATAAAGAGTCAAGGACTCAGTCCATCAACCAATTAAGTTCAAGTTTCAAGTTCAAGGAAATACTGCATAATAATAATAACGATATTTTGTCTTATTAATGGCAAAAATGTTCACATGTATACAATAATCATCTTAAGTGACATTCCAAACATGTTATTTTAGAAAGTACAGCAACTAAGTGTTATGGTTCATTTTCGAGATGAGATTTCTATCTATAAAACAAAAAAAAATCGATAAATGTTTATTAAAATTATGATTATATATATATTATGCGTTTATAACAAATATTGATCTCGGTTTTTTACCAATGCAATTCATACATTTCTTTTACATTTTACAATAACAATCAATTATATATATTTATAATTTTTGCTTTAGTACAATTAAGCGATGTAGCTACAGCACTTCAATATAATAACTGGGTTTTTCTTTCTTTGTGTTGATCTCGGTTGAGATGTAATGTCTCGGCTTTCAACCTCGAAGCTTTTTTATTAAGCTTATCTGAGGATGACACCGGTTAGTTATTGTTTATTGATTTCATGTTGCGATGGAAGTAGACTGATGTTTGATATGTCTGATATTCACTGCAGCAGTAGGTTGAGAAATTCATTCACATGCACACATGCAGGGACGCACTCACGTGATCACGATAATTTGGAATGTCATGACGCGTCGCTGAACTGGAAAGCCTGAACTAATACATTGTGTTTCATTAAATTTATAGGGTGCGTATTTCTTGTTCACAGTATATCCTTAAGGCTATTTTCAGGCCATTGTAGTTTGTAAGATTCCTGTTATAACAACAACAACAACAATAGTTTTTGTTATTAAATGGATAAGAATCCTATAGCCAGTAAGTGAAACTCAAGATCGATAACTACGATCTATGAGTTTCTATGCCGAAAAACTATCGGCGAAGGCAATTCGAAGTAAAGGTGGAGCAAGCTCCCTCACTATTCTTGATATTCTCTCATAATGTAAAACACAGCTCCTAGGAGACGTAATACTGTCATTACATTATGAGGGGAGGTCACTACCCAGACCGGTTTCAACCTTTTTTGAGGTCTCATCAGTGAGTAGGCAGACCTGGAAAATATCAAAGCTTAGTGAAAAGAACTTACATACCTCCACTATACGAATGCCATAAAGGTGTGCTAGTAATTTGTAATTAAAATAAAAAGCCAAAAGGCTAGTTTTCTGGCAATTGAATAGTTATTAAATGGATAAGAATCCTATATTTTTATATAGCCAGTAAGTGAAACTCAAGATCGATAACTACGATCTATGAGTTTCAATGCCGAAAAACTATCGGCGAAATTGCCAGAAAACTAGCCTTTTGGCTTTTTATTTTAATTACAAATAGTTTTTGTTGTTGTTATAACAGGAATCTTAGCGTGCAATATTTTCTTTCACATGGGTCCTGAACTTTTCAAAATGAAATTTTATTCATGTTCTTTTTTTTAAAAAAAAAACAAAACAAATTTCCTGAGTTACTTTCTCGCTGTTTTTGCCAACGAAATAATTATAAGAATGATATTGATATTGAAAATGCTTTAGGTGCATGTTTTGAAGACAAATCATGTATCATCTTTATTTTAAATAAATATTTCTGTTCAATAAAAATACTTTTTATTATAGTTACTTTTTTTTCAGTCGTCAAATTGAGTCCAATTTTCATGAAATTTGCGATAAACTGCCTTTTGATGAATTATTTTCGATGACTTTTCTGCATATCAATTCGCCTTTATTGTTCAAATGCTTTGTTTTAGCATCATTATTTTGAAACTTTGTTTAGTCTGAGCCGATTCAGAACGTTTTCCCACTATCACTTTTATGAAATTGTATTCTATCTCCTTTTGTTTTGCTCTTTTTAGTAATGTTTTCCAGTTTCTCTAAACGATATCATTTTACCGATTCACCTCTAACCCAAATATAAAAATAAAATTAAATCCTACTGTTATGGATTAAAGCACAGTAGCAAGAAAATTTTTCAGTAGAACTGAGTGTTCAGGTTTACAGAGGGATCATTTAACTAAAGTGCTTGGAAACAAATACTGCTGTCAAATCTGATAACTGACACATGGTCTCTTTCGATTAAAGGTTGGTTAGCCGGTCTCATACGTATGTACGGATTTTTTTCACCCGGAAACTCGGGTGTTTCGCCACCCAGGCACATCTAGTAAATACTTTCATCATCCTTGCTATAATATTAATTATAAATTGATATAATTTTGATTGTTAGGGCACCTATGTCATATCTAGAATTTTCACTCGTATAGTGAAATATATTCTAGTGAGCCCAGTGAGGAAAACAAAAGGCTGCATGGGCTGTCAGATGGAAGCGATTATTATTCCATAGTGAATTAGTATTAGTACTAGGTGGGGGGGGGGATATGGATTCATTAATCCAAAAACTCTTTCTATAGACCAAATATGGAACTTTGGTCTATGCAATGTTGTTTCCTAATTGTTTAAAAGCGTTATAGGAAAAAAAAAAATAAAATTACAAGTACTGTACTTGCACGAATACTAGCAGATTATAACTGAATTATAATTAATAAAATTAATTAAAAATGTAACTGTAAATAAGCTTTACAGTTATCTTTTCATTTTTATATACGTCTCAAATTAGTACTCAGTATTAGAGTATTTTAAGACTCCTGAAAATTATATAATATTTTCTAAGGAAATATAAAAAGATGTCTAGTAATATATAAAGAAAAAATTTCCATTCTTTTTCTTTCTATCTTTTATTTTTATTTTAATATTTGAGATGACATTTAAACACCTCTCTTTTAGACAAATCAACTTAATTATAAATTTAAAAAAAAAATAATAATGATGATTCATTAGATGATTCAATTCATTGCATGTTATTCCATAGTGAATTAGTATTAGTACTAGGTGGGGGTTTATTAATCCAAAAACTCTTTCTATAGACCAAATATGGAACTTTGGTCTATACAATGTTGTTTCCTAATTGTTTAAAAGCGTTATAGGAAAAACAAAAACAATAAAATTACAAGTACTGTACTTGCTCGAATACTAGCAGATTATAACTGAATTATAATTAATAAAATTAATTAAAAATGTAACTGTACAGTTAGCTTTTCATTTTTATATACGTCTCAAATTAGTACTCAGTATTAGAGTATTTTAAGACTCCTGAAAATTATATAATATTTTCTAAAGAAATATAAAAAGATGTCTAGTAATATATAAAGAAAAAATTTCCAATTTTTTCTTTCTATCTTTTATTTTTTGATAAAATAAAAGATAGAAAGAAAAAAAATGTTTTAAAAAAATGTTTTTAAAAAAAAAATTGCAAAAAAATATTTTGCAATATTTGAGATGACATTTAAACACCTTTCTTTTAGACAAATCGATTTAATTATAAATTTAATAATAATAATAATAATAATAATAATAATAATAATAATAATAATTCATTAGATGATTCAATTCACTGCATATGCATCTCTAGGTTTTAATGTGAACCAACGTATTATTTTAGATTGAGCCTGATTAGTTTGTAACAAGTTTATTCATGAAACGCGCATTGCACTGGTGCAGACACAGTTTGTTTCCTACTGTCTTCCCCTCTGCATGAAACATGCAAGAGGTCTAATGGCAGGCAGGCCTCACCCGCAATGAGGGCCAGTGGTGGATTTATGGTTTTATTTAAGGAGGTAGGATTTCAATCTGTGGACAGCTAGTTGTATTTTATTGCTGGTAGACACCAGAGAGAGTCTACGGGATTTGCTAGTGGACCCTCAAAAGTCCACAGGATTACTTCTAACCTGCTCGGAACACCTGAGAAATCGCTATTCTTTCTCCACCTGTGTCTTTACACACTTCTAAATTATTGTTGTCATGGCAAAACTTCTGAATGAGGCCAAATTCGAGGATGTATACAAGGAATTCCTCAGAATTCCTATGAAAGCTGCTGAGTGATAATTGACCGGGAAAAGTCAAGCTCTTTGACTTTTCCCGGTCAATTATCAATATCCCCCCCCCCCTCAGCAGTCACAGAGGACAATATGGATGATATAAGTGAAGATCCCATAACTCTGATGCAATCAGATTTTGCACCCTCCTCAAGTGTAGAAGATGCTACATCCCAAGACAGCAGTTACCAGACCTTGGAATCACATACAGAATTCCAAATGGTCAAAAAGAAGAGGAAAATCTCCACTAATGTTGAAGAACCCAAAACAACAAGGATGGAAACACTCATTCTTCCTAAAGAAAAGATACCACCAGTCATCTTAAGGGATAAGGAAAAATGGATCCCTGTCTCGTCAGCCCTCAGAGAACAAAACATCTCATTCTCATGTGCCACAAAAACTCAGATCAGGGAGTTAAAATACAACCCACTACTGTCATGGATTACAGACAGATGACCAGATTTATGGACAATGCAGTGTCATAGATGCCAAAGGTTTAGGCCTGCGCAGCCTTTAGGTGCTTGAAGTGCGGGGGGGACACCAGACCGTCACATGCACCACGCTCAACTCCAGCCTGCAGTGCAAACTGCAGAGGACCTCAACCCGCCAACTACAAGGGATGCCTTTCCAATCCAAAAAATCGAGGATCGACAAAAATCAATCTTGCTCCTCCATGTAACAACGTTTTAAGCAACCAAGAAGATCGTTCCCCAGTCCGAAACACCTCACCTTCAACCTCACAGGAAGGAACAACCATGACCAAAACATATGCTGAGGCTGCAAGAATTAAGCCTCCTACATCTCTCGAGCTAGAAAGCTCCAACATAATAGCGGTTTTAACAGCCTCACTTGCCACTATGCCGCAGGAATTCAGCAAGACATGCCCCTCTCCTTCTTCCAGAAAGATATTCCTGCAAGGCACTCAAACCATTATAGCAGCCATCTGTCATGAGTAAAAAATTCAAACCAAAAGCTCTTAAGATAATGGTATGGAATGCAAATGGATTGATGAAAAGGTCTTGGAACGTCAAGAATTTGCGACTCGTCTCAGTGCTGATATCATCTTGATTAGTGAAACACACCTAAGACCAGCTAATAACCACAAAATCGGTGGATACACTATGTACAGAAACGACAGAATTGGCACAAGAGGTGGAGGCAAAGCCATATATATTGAGTTATTTGAATCAATAGACAAGCCCCAAACAGTAAACCTGGAGGTGACTGATGTGGAGGTACATACCTGCAATGCTGGGAGTCTCAAGATCTATGCTGCTTATAATCCTCCGAGCAGTCCTCTGCTGACAACAGATCTGGACTCCATACTTGGTCTAAATTATTCCATAATAATGGCAGGAGACCTCAATTCAAAACACACAGCTTGGTACAGCTCTTCAACTAACACCAAAGGCCACACACCATTCAACTTTGCGATGCTCAACTCTGTTGTTGTGACCGGTCGTACCGAGCCCACCCACTTTAGCCCTTCAGGTAGCTCAGATGTACTTAACATTGTCATCTTTAAAAATATAAGATACCAATTCAAATTGGAATCAGTTAACGAATTATCTTCTGACCACAGTCCCATAGTGCTTAATCTAGGTTCATCAGATCAACTCTCTCCTCTGCACACATTCATACCATGGGACAAGTTAGCCAAGGTTCTTCCCGATCATATTGGTCCGGTGCCCAACATCACTAAAAAGAAAGAGATAGATTTAGCAGTAAATATAAAAACTCTACAAATTCAGAAAGCAATAGAATCAGTCCGAAAATACACTGTCTTCCACCCAACTAACGGTATCCCTGAAGAAATCATGGAGCTAATCAGAGCAAAAAAATAGAGCCAGAAAGAGATACTTACAATACCAGAGCCCCATAAGACAAAACAGTATTGAACAATCTAAACAAGCAGGTCCGGGAAGCTCTTCAAAAACACAGAAACCATCAATGGGAAACCAAATTGGCTAACATTAATACTGAAGATAATTCTGTATGGAAATTCTTAAGAGCAATCCGCACCAAAAAGCAACTCATACCCCTATACAAACCAAGACAGGGATAGTTCACAAAGATGAAGAGAAAGCCGAATCTCTAGTAGATAACCTAGAATCTGAATGCAATCCATCTTATTCAAATTTAATATCAACCTTATGTACAAGATCATCATCATGTTAGGACAACCTTAAGACAGAACACTGTTAACTCCGAACATATCACTCCTACAAATCCGGCAGAAATGAAAATATCATCTACCATCTAAACAGTAAAAAAAGCTCCAGGACCGGATGGCATAACTAACAGAATAGTAAAACTACTCCACAGAAAGGCTATGGTTCATCTCGTCAACATTACAAATGCCATCTTTAGATTCCAGCATTTCCCTGCTACATGGAAAACAACCACCATCATGCCATTGAAGAAGCCAGGAAAAAATCCTCACCATCTCGAAAGCTACAGACCCATAAGCCTATTGTTCAGCTTCGGAAAGGTGACAAAGAAAGTAATCCTCTCAAGATTCTAAGCAGAAACAGATAAGCTAGGAATTTTACCTAACGAACAGTTCGGCTTCCGTAAGGTCCAGCTCAACAAATACACCGGTTGGTAGAAATCATTACCAAAGTTTATAACTAGAAACTCAATACAGCTGCCATCTTCATCGATGCAGAGAAGGCGTTTTAGAAAGTATGGCATCAAGGCCTTATCTATAAACTGATAAAATTTAACTTGCCAATCAAGTTAATAAAAATAATACACTCTTGCCTGAAAGACAGATATATGCCGGTCAGGGTCGGCGAAACGGTTTCGACTAGACGCAGGATCTCGTCAGGCGTACCTCAGGGATCTCTTTTGGCCCCTCTCCTGTTCTCAATCTACATAGCGGTCATCCCTCTGAACCCTCAGAACCCAAGAACAATATTCACTGCATTATATGCAGATGATACTGCACTGATGGCAAGATCTCTGAGCCCAAAACTGGCAACTAGAAGACTTCAAACCAGCATGCACATATTAGAAAAGTGGATGGCAGACTGGAGGATCCAACTTAATCCCCAGAAAAGCTCGGCCATACTGTTTACTAGAAAGAAAATCCATATCATGGAGGACATTAATTTATTGGGAGTAAAGATTCCACGGCAGACTGAAGTTAAATATCTTGGAGTGATTCTTGATAGTAAACTCCTATTTAGCAAACATATAAGTTACATTACCTGGAAGACATACAAAGTCTTAGCACAGCTCTACTCTATGATCAACAGACAAAGTAAACTGGACACGCAACAAAATTAACAATTTACAAGATGGTAATTCGACCAGTCATCACTTACGCATCCCCCGCATGGAGCCACAGCGCGAATACAAACATTCTGAAACTTCAGAGATTACAGAATAAGTGCATGAGGATGAATCTGGATGTCCCTTGGTTTATAAGCAACACCCAGATCCATAGAAAAGTTAATATTCCTTATATCTCTTCCCTTCTCCTAGATCTAGCTGAGAAGTTCTTTACCAAGACAAGCAACCATCCATACCCGTTAATCAATGAAGCGTCAGAATATAATTAAGCCGAATGTTACAAATATAAAAGACCAAAGTCTATCTTAAGTTCAGCTGAACACAGCTAATTTCACTGCCCTCAATGGGCGAGCTTATAGTTCACAAACACTCCATTCAAAGTTCTTTCATTACAGACAAAGGGGAATATGAAAAGCAATTTTGTTTCACCCATTTAGCCAGAAATATTATTCGTAATAATAATAATAATAATAAATTAAATTTTTTCAGAGGAACGGTGGTTTTCGTCTGATCAATAATCGCTTCAGTGAATTAGCGTTAGTTTTTTTTCTTTTATTTTCTAGAGGTACTTTCAGGGGCAAGCTCCAATAAAGTGACATCAACAATTCCTACAATTTTTCATTGAGACTCTTAAACATGAACAGAAGCCATGAAATATCCAAATATTGTCCAACTGGAAACTAAGCTAACCCGTTTCTCTTGCTGTTTTATTCCATCTGCCTCTGGTATAGATTTCCTGCCGTTGAAGTATTCTTATAACAAATAATAATAATAATAATTTTCACAACTTCTGATTATTGCAATGGATTGTATTCATCATGATCAGGAATGAATATCCATGCCCAATTCGTTATATTAATAATGACAAACTCCTCACCCCCCTCTGTACATCCAAGTTGAAAGGTGTCAAGTTTTTTTTTTTTTTTTTTTCTGAGGTAACTTCAGTTCTTTTTTTCACTCTAAAATGAAATACGGTTTAAATCAAAGTTCATTATAGAGATGTGACGTCCAGTTTTTCGAAGCTATCTAATAAGCAATTTCGATACATTATTGATTTTTCAAACAAAAAATAGGCTTCACACCAAACCACTTCGTATTTAAGAATTTAAGAAAGGACAGACAATGATAACAACTACGCTGATAGTTGAGTATATCAGTGATGAGGTGACGAATGCAACATATTTTCTAATTGCCCCCCAAAATATTCAAATTGTCCCCCTGTGGGGCGTACGCCCCTCGTTAAGAACCTTTTTAAGCCCAAGGACCAGTAAAATTCCTAAAACAATTCTACGACAGCTAAGTTACAGAGGCGTAGCTGGGGAGAGGGTTAGGGGGCAATGCGCCCCAGGCGATACTTTTTTTTTTTTGGCGTTTAAGAAATCTTTCCATACTGCCTATAAAACAGCAACTGAGGGATGAAATGGACTTCGACAACGTCATCGACGATTTTGCGAACAGAAAAGAGCAAGAAAAATAACATTTTAGAATGTTGGAATTAAAGTTTTACTTCAAAAATAAACACAGTGTTTTTAATTTATTTTCCTATACGTCGTTTTGACTTTTTGTAATTTTTTACAAAAACCTATGTAGCAATTATCAACATTTGGAAAAAACTGTGCCATTTAATAAATCTAAAAGCATGGTTTGAATTCATATGGCAACATAATTAATTAAATTGGAAGTAAACGATTAAAAGTGTATCATCATTGAAACAAAGCTTTAATTTTTATGAAAGAAATAAATAATATGATATAATTATGTTACTACCTAATGAGATGGTTGAGCTTCTCGGCCCTTGTAGAGTTGCTGGATATCTGGCTCAATATTGGTCAACTTCAGTCGAAGATCGGCGCACATACTAAGACGATTTCTCTCTTTTGTTTTTATTTGAAGGAGTGATGGGGGATGGAACATGTTAGTCTGGCTCCTCAGTTGAGACATGTCTGACATGGGTACCCCTGCTGGCAGCTATGCAACCGCCAGAATAGATCTGAACTTCACTGAAGCACGCAAGCCCCACCGCCACGACAAGGCCGTGTTCCTTCGGGGGTTATTATTATTATTATTATTATTATTAATTGAATATTTTCAATTTGTCCTGTTTAATACTTCTGTGCCTTAAAAGTAACGGACAAATAATATTCAGATTATTGCCATAATTATAGCTGCGTAGTCACTGTACTAACCCTTGAGTATCAGTTCATATTCTACAATCTACTAACCTGTTTTAATTAATACCCTACAGATGGAGCCACACACATTTACTTACAAAACTTTCGTTTTAATTCTAAAAGGTCTCTTTACAACATACAAAAGTAGTGGAAATATTTAAAAAAAAGGTGGCCTTTATGTAATTTTTATTTTTCGTGAAAATCGTAAGTACAATCTGAATATTATGCAAACTGTATGTGAGGCAGTCAAAGAGTGATTTGAATATATAGCGAACCTCCGTCGTTATTGACGCTCTTGTGCAAATCTCTAGGTTCGAATCCAGATGTAATGATTAAAAATATCTAATAATAAGCCTCACGGGCAAATAATATTAGATTGCATCAGAGTGTGGTTCAAATTACCATTGACTATGAAGCTATTATATTATGCCTGTTAAGTGCATGTGATTTCTGCCCTATTTACTTATTTTATGGGGGATGAACAAACCCAATTTTGCAGATAGAAGATCCCTATCCTCGTATAAAATTGACTTACTTTCGGTTGAAAAGAAAACCTTATGAAAGAAATAATATTGGATAACTTTATTATTCGCTCTAAACAAACAAAAAAAAAAGAAGAAATTAACCGCTGTTTACCGTGTTCATCAATCACAAATGAAAAGTCACAATTTAAAAAAATTACGAGATTATTAATAAATTAATCTAACACCTTTTAATTTCACAACGAGAATAGGCAGGACTCTTTTAGCCTACTTTTTGGAAATAGGTAGGCAGCTGGTATTCATATTCCACTATCGCTGAGGTTGAGTGCAATTCTAGGGCTTTCTAGAAAAGAGGCAATGTTTCATAATAAGAACTGTTATTTATTTGTAGGTACTCGTGAGTGTTTTATGACATATTTTTGATGAAATGTAATTAAATTTGATCTTTAGGATGTTTATTAAAATTTTTCCAATTGTTTTAATTCGACCATTTCATTGGCAATATCATACCTAATAAAATTACTTTTACGGTAAACGCGAATATTTGCTACATATAGTAATTTAGCCTGGAGGATTGGAGGATTTTAGATCTGCGTCTTCCAAGATATTTATGAGTTTTTTATGGACTATAAGTGGTTTGAGATGAGTGATATATGCGCACTCTCAAACATAAAATTGGCCATATTACACACGCGATTTACAGACAAAAATACTGTTACTAGACAGTAGATGGCGTTGTGGTAGATGATGGATAGTAACGTAGTAGATGGAGGTTTAAATAGTGTAGATCAGCGCCTCCCAAAGTGTGGGCGTTGGCCCCTTTGGGGGCTGTTAGTTTTGTTGAGGGGCCGTGAAATAATGAAAACAAATTTAAATTGTTTTAAGACTAAGTGTACCATGTCAAATGTGTATGTAAGATGCTAAAAATGTAATATTTACAATTGATTTTTACGATAGTTTTTTTTTATTTTCACCTTTGAATGAAACGTCTACAATTCCATTCAATGTAATTAGCAATTCTCTAAGTAGACTAAAGTGGATCTATGATATGAACTCCAGTAAAAGTATTTCTTCAAGAAGCATGTTAGGTGGTAGAAGAATAGTCTTATTCCCATATTTCAAGTTTTTCTGATATTTAGAGTTTTGGAACTTGAAACATGAATTAAAAAAAAAAAGGCGAGTGAACATTCAAAAATCATAACCTTTTCCAACGTATTAGCAAACCTATAGATTCATAAGTAAAAAAAGAGTTTAAAAATTCAGAATCTTAAATACATTTGGAGATACGACAATAATTAGCATTTGTTACTTGTGTAAACGCCTATTAGCTAAGATATGGCAGACTGCTTACTGCAGACAGCATCTCCGTTCAAGTGTGTGTAATAATGAACAATGGTCATCGTCTGAATCTAACAAAAAAAAAAAAGAAAAAAAAAGAAAAAGCAAACATGATAAAAGACAATCAACTCAAGTCAAAGGAGAACTAAAGAAAATTAGCACACAACACAGTAATGATTCTTTCTCATGTTATTTTATGTGGATGAGCGCCTCCCTAAATTTGTGGAAAACCCCGTTTAGGTGTAGTTTTTTTTTTTTTTTCCTCACAAAATATTACGAATTTATATTTTCTGACTCTGCATTGTAAAATAGCTCAAACATATTCAAATTATTTATTATTATTATTTCTATTTTTATTCTACAGATTCTCAATACCATTTGCTTGAGTCTCATGGCAGATTATTCTTATCTGAACGGGATACACGTCCACAGTATTTAGATGTAGCATTCTGCTTGATATCGTACGGATGTGTGATGATTACGTTCCTTCTGATTTGTTCGATTAGTATTAACAATTTGATTAGAAATTATTACATATTCAGAAAATCGAAGCAGCACGTCACACAGACAATATATTTTAAACATCTATTTTAAGCATCACGCTATACATACAGACAAGATATTTTTGTCTTTGATTCAACTCTGTCTTAAAATTCTTAAAAGAACTGGGCGATGGACTGAGTCCTTGACTCTTTATCCCGTCATCTGAATGAAGATAATCTGTGTGGATGGAGTGTTGTTGAGCTAAAAAGTTCTAGTCATGGCTGGGTAACGGCAATAGCCGAGCCTCAGTTAAAACTTCATTGGCTATAGCATTGCCATTTGTTACCCTGGAAGTCCTAAAAAGGACTGTTCTTCAACTCTGTCTTCAACGATGTGTATTTTATAAGCGAAGATGATCATAAAAGTAATTTGGTGTACTTCGCTATTATTTATATTTTAGTAACATTTAAAAAAAAAATAAATAAATAAATAAAGTTTATTGCTAAATTTTTATATTAACATTTCAGATGTTTATATTTTGTTTAAAGATATATTGATTTTTCCGAAGATTATTTTAAATTCATTGATTAAGAAGTACCTAAAGACATGACTGATGCTATTTTTTACTGAAGAGATTATCGGATGTAATATGTCCATTCAACCGCGTCAACTGCATATTTGCTAATTGAGAACATGTTTACATTAATTTTCACAGTGAAGCACAAATACGTTTGATTTATTCTATTACTACTTTTGCGTACTCTTGTCAGCGATGAGTCATATGACGCTAGATTCAAAACTACAAACTTTTATTACGAATCGTTTCAAAGATACCAAAGCAACTGTCAAATTTAATAAAATAAAACCAGAAAAATTCAAAAAAAAAAAAAAAAAAATTAGTTATGCAGGGTTGCCTACTTTCATTAAATTTATTAATTATAATTAATTAATAATTATCTATCTTAATTAATAGATAATTAAGATAGATAATTATCTATCTTAAAGAAGTATGAAAATACATATTTCTTTAAGACATATATATATATATATATATATATATATGGAAATACATAGCAGAAGAACCAGGTCTACCAATAAATGACAGGGAATATCAACAATATTAAATATTCAGACGATATTCTATTATTATTCTGAGGTGGTTGGGATTGATTCATTCAATCCAATACCCTTGGAGGGTAATGGATGGCAGTGCTGTAGCCAATGAAGTTCTAACTGAGGCTCAGCTATTGCTGTTGCCCTCCTGCTATGATCAGAGCTTTAATTGCTCAATAACACCTTATTCCTACACTGTCCTCTGCAGATAACGGAGAAGATGAAAAGCATTCTTGCTTCGCCCCTTTAAGCCAGTCCTTATAAGGATAAGGATATTATTCTTTTGAAGGACTCATCAATACCCTTGGAGGGTAACGGATAACGGATGGCAATGCTGTAGCCAATGAAGTTCTGACTGAGGCTCCTCTATTGCTGTTACCCTCCTGCCATGATCAGAGCTTTAATTTAATAGCTCAATAACACCTTATCCCTACACTGTCCTCTACAGATAACGGGGAAGATGAAAAGCATTCTTGCTTCGCCCCTTTAAGCCAGTCCTTATAAGGACTATTATTCTTGTGGAAAGGTTGGTTGGGTGATTGATTCATTCAATCCGATACCTTTGGAGGGTAACAAATGGCAATGCTGTAGCCAATGAAGTTTTAACTGAGGCTCGGCTATTGCCGTTACCTAGCCATGACTAGAGCTATTTAGCTCAATAACACCCATCCACACAGATTTTCTTCATTCAGATGGCGGGATAAAGATGTAAAGGACTCAGTTCATCGCCCAGTTCTTATAAGAACTATTATTATTCTTGCAGAAGCTAAAGAAAGTTGCAAAAAACAATAAAAATTTTAAATGAAGAGTACAAAAGTTTTGGAATGAAAATCAATCTAAGCAAAACGAAAACAATGAAAATAGGAAGCGATGAGGAAACAATTTTCAATAAACTTAGAAAATCACATACTTGAACAAGTAAAGCTTTACATATTTAGTAAACTCGTTACTCACAACCTCGACAATAAAAAAACTGTAAAATCCAGACTTAACAAAGGATGGTCTAATACGAATAAATTAAACAAAATATGGAGAAATAACAGCATTTCAAAAAGCCTTAAAGGAAAACTATAAAACCATTGTTATACATATGGCGCTGAAACATGGAGACTCAATCAAAAAGAAATGCAGAAGATCAGGGCATTGGAAATGAAATGTTTAAGAAAAAATAAATGATTCGTTGATCAGAACTCAAACAAATGAAGAAGTCAAACACGAATTGAACCAAGTAGATATCACATATATAATTCTTAAACAGCAACTATGATGGTTTGGACACCTCCAGAGACTGTCCCTTCAAAGATTACCATCTTGAATGGAACTATTGGAGTTATACGATCAAGGTAGACCAAAAAAGAACTTGGTTCCATTCTTTGAAGGAAAGATCACATTTATCTAGCTTCAAGAGATGACAGAAATGGCCAGAGATGGAGTTAGATGGAAAGAATTTGGGGACTCAACCCAAAGTGGATACAAGCCGTTATCTGACGAATGAGAAAGAAGAATGGATGAATCACACTACCTCCCTCAGGAAATAACATCAGCCAAGAAATTAGCAACTCTGTAATAATCAATAAAAGTGGTCTGTAATATCACATTTCAAATAACACGGAGGAAAAGAACCGCTAGGATATCCTACCTCATTAAGATACCATTTAAAAATGAAACTCTGATGTAAAATATTATTTTGTTCATTTAATAGTTGTATAATTCTCTCACGAAATACAATATTGAAAGAAGATGCAAATCTGTTATCACCATAGCACGCTTCAGCCATAGAATGAAGATGTAAACATATTAGAGAATATAACGCACCCACAAATCAAAAGGTCGTCTGGAATAATTAATATAACAAAAACAACAATATACAATATTGAATAATGATGGATAAGATGCATTTCATTAGTAAAGATAACAGATGGACAGTCAGAGAACTAATTGGTATTAAAATAAAACAGATACCCTCCAAACAAGGTAGGAAATATCCAATTAGGAGGAATTTTGAAATCAAGGAACTTAAAGTAATGAACACTTAAAATAAAAATCATTCGTTAACTTTAATGAGTATTGCTTCTCCCCTCCATATGAGTAGCGATCTTAAATTAATCCTTATTTTAAACCGTAATCTTAATCCTATTATTGTTCAATTACTTTCTCCAGGAACTGGTGTACACTGTAATTTCTTGCCTTCTCTATTTTACCACAAGCATCTCTTTGATTATTTTGATTGCAGACAGCAAGGAAACCGCAAAATCGATACCCTGTCTAGAGGGAGGTTATAATAGAAAGGCAGCCGCAGCAGTAAGTATAACATCCCACTATTAATTTGCCTTTCTCCAAAGTTGTTTGAATTTGCTGATTTTGCAAGATACAAGGGTGGTCTGAGAAATTCCCGGCCTCGATCATAGATGGCAACTCTATCGGCAAGATTTTTTTTCCTAAGTTGGTACATCTGTCCTAAGCATCCATGTGAAATTGCAAGTCATTTTATCAAGTAGTTTGTTTTATACAGCTGTCTGAAGCAAAACTGTTGGCTGTATCCCTTGAAATGGATAAAATTGAGTATCGTGCGGTTATAAAATTCTTTGTAAAAGAAGATTTAACGTCAAAAGAAATTCATTCCAAGTTCATAAAAGTTTATGGGCACTCTTCTCCTTCTTTTTCGACAATTAAGAAATGGGCAGCCCAGTTTAAACGTGCCCGTATCAGCCATGAAGATGATCTACGTGAAGGGCGTCCAAAAAGTGTAACAACACCAGAAATTATTGATCAAGTGTTCCATATGGTATTGGGTGACCGGTGAGTCAAAGTGCGTGAAATTGCTGAGATTATAGGCTTCTCAAAAGAACGTGTAGGGTATATTTTTGCATGAAGAATTGCAAATGAAAAAGCTTTGCGCAAAAAGGATGCTGTGCTTGCCCACAGCAGATCAAAAACGCACTCGCATGAAAATCTCTGAACAGTGCTTGGAGCGTTTTAACAAGAATAAAACTGATTTTGGAGTCGATTTATTACTATGGATGAGACTTGGTTTCACCATTACGCAACATAATCCAAACAGTAGTCAAAACAGTGGATACAAGCCGGTTGTTCAGCTCCAAAGAAGACAGGGTCATGGCATCGGTGTTTTGGGATAAAGGCATTTTGTTTATTAATTATCTTGAGAAGGGTAAAATAATAACCGGGAAATATTATTTAACTAGACTAGATGAAATAATTCGTGAGATAAGGCCCGGTTTGCAGAAGAAAAGATTCATCTTTCATCAGGACAATTCACTGCTGATAAAGATGTTTTGGCAATGGGAAAATTAAGGGATCCCCACTATGAATTGTTGGAACACCCACCCTATTCCCCAGATTTGGCTCCCTCTGACTCTGTCTCTTCCCAAAACTAAACCTCTTTCTCGCTGGTCAGCGTTTTTCTTCGAATCAAGAGGTGATTGCAGCTGTAGAGGAGTATTTTGCATATCTTACTGAGAACCACTACAGGGACGGGATAATGGCGCTGGAGCATCGCTGGAATAAATGTATTAGTCTTAAGGGAGATTTTGTTGAAAAATAAAAATAATTTTGAAATTATAAATTCGTTTTTTCATTGTTAGGCCGAGACCTTTTCAGACCACCATCGTATAGCGAATTTGCGGGTAATTTGAATGAAGATAAAAAAGGGCTAAGCAGAAATAAAATATAATTTCTGGTTTCTTAGTTCTATTTTTTAAAAATTTATATTCTTGCTTTTTATCCTTTTATTTTCTTTAGGCTATTGGTTTGATAAACTCTCTAATCTATGCTGGTGGGACCATCTACTGCTACAATCAGTTTAAAAAATATTGATTGTTCCAAGTTTTTGATTGGTTTGTTGGTTTTATTAAAGACAAGAAGAATTTTAGTCTAATTTAAAAGAGAGAAAAAAAAATGTTGATTAACCCATTCTGGGCTCTTTTTTTTTTTTTTTTTTTTTTTTTTGAGTGCAGTTTTTGGATTTGAATTTGTTGGATTAATGTCAGAAAAAAAACATATAATTTCGAACAGGAAGTTCTAAGACATAAATAGAAAACTTCATGATCCCAATGCTAACCATTTCGTAATTTGTAAACAAGAAGATATTTCCTTGAAATATCTTCTTGAAAAAAAAAATATATATTATTAATTATAAATTTAATGGATAACTGAATGTGTTCAAGTAGTCTAAACACTCATCGCGATAGTAGACTCCACTTCTCGCAATCCACCTTCTACACCTAATCCTCCTACATACAACGCCATTTACCGTGTTTGTTCGCAAAGTAATTTCGTAATATTATGTGTAATGGGTTGGTGTCATTTATTGACACCATCCCATATGTATCACGCATTTTAATAAAATTATGACTTCATCCAGATAGGCAGGAAAAAAAAAACAGTTATGTGTGCAGTAGATATTGTTTTCAGTCTCATATAGACGAAATGTATTATGTGTTCTTTTATTATTCAGAATAACATCATTAGTTACAATAATGGTTCTCTGATTGTATGTACCTCACTGATACTAAAAGAATTAAATTCATGAAATTTAATTTGAATAATTGCACCCTCTATTGTGACCTTGAAATGAAAAAAACATTTCGTAACATTTTTATTTTAAGTTTTAATTACATGGTTTAGATATAAATAACAAAGCTTTCTTTTTTAATGACAAACTGTGATTTATATATATAAATATATAGCCATATTTAGGAAGAATGTTTTTGCTTAGGATATTTTAAAATTTAGATAAAAAAATTCAAAAAAAAATCCTCTAACACCTTTTATTATAAGAAATTCATTAGAAATAAATACTAACTGAAAAGAGTCGAATTAAAAAATAAATAAATAAATAAATATATATATATATAGAACGAAATATAATACAGATGCTGAAGCAAAAAAAAAATCTATTTTTGATTGCGTGCCATAAAATATAGAGAATCCACCTAGTTTTACAAAATAATTAATGACCAGTGAATCAATGCAGGCTTTATTGTATTGCAAAAATAATTTTTAAATTATTTTTAAATGATCATTTTAAATGAAACTTTAAACATTAATATATTAAATATTTAATGTTTTAAGTTTCATTTAAAATGATCATTTAAAAATAATTTAAAAATTATTTTAACAATACAATAAAGTATTATACATTAAAATATTCAGCCAAGCTTATAACTTAGAAACGAAAAACATAATACAGATGCTGAAGCAAAAAAAAAAAATCTATTTTTGATTGCGTGCCATAAAATATAAAGAATCCACCTAGTTTTACAAAATCATTAATGACCAGTGAATCAATGCAGGCTTTCAGAAATAACTAAATATTCTAATCAGAAAAAAAAAAAAGTAGGAAAGAAAGGAAAAGATCCTAGACTCTGTTACGAAGGATTGGCAAATATACCGGTATCGTGGATGGGAAGTTACAATAATGTCTAACAGATGGCGTTACAAACACTTTTTCATAAAAAGAGATAGAAAACAAAAATCTACTCTTTCGCTTGTGACAAAGTCTTTAGTTAACTTCTTTACTTATTTTCAAGTTTGTAAAAGCTGGAAAGTGGGGGGAAATTCCATGCTGGACTAAATTAGTCGAATACATCTTTCCAATAGAATTGAAATAGAATGAAGAATACGGAATCATTTCATGCAGTTGGCCATCATCAAAAGATATCATTCTATGTCGATACAAAATTAATAACGGAAAAAACTCACGTACAAAGATTATTTAATAGTATAAGCTTCGGCTGCGTGTCACAGGCATCTTCAGTACATTAAGCTCAAATTAAACAATAACTGACAATTCCAAAAAGTGCCACCTAAGTAGCTGGTGTAAGATAACTAAAAAGATCAATAACTTTCCTAAAAATAAAAATTAAAAATAATAAAATTAAAAAAAATAATAATAAAAAAAATAAAAATAAAATAATTAAAAAAAATAATAATAAAAGAAAGAAAAAAAAATCAATACAATAAAAAGTTAGGAAAGATTAACTGATTTGTAAAGTACTTTATTTTACAAATCAGCTAATCTTTCCTAACTTTTTATTGTATTGATTTTTTTTATTTTTTTTTTATTTATAGATAAGTGACGTCATTTGGTAGTTGTAAATAAGTGACGTTATTGTTTTGAATGGAAAAGGGAGATATTTTAGAGATAAGGAATCGTGTCGTGATTGGTGGACACTTCTGACCAGATCAAGATCAAGATAAGATAAGGAATCGTGACGTGAATTGTTTGTTGTTATTGAGTTTAGAATGTTTGGAATTTCGCTGGGGCCCTCGTCTGTCGGGGACATCACGTGGTGTGATATTTAGAGATAAGAATCGTGACGTTATGTGTTTGGAAATTTCTGGGGAACCTATGTCTCTCTGTGATATGACATGGTGTTTTGGTTTGGCTATGGAATTGTGGGCGATGTTTTTGAGATAAGATATCTTGGAATTTTCCCAGGTGACACACATCCGTCATTGTCGTCATGTTTGGTTGTCTATAGATGGCTGTACTAATTTTCCAATACATTTGGGATATTTGTTTCCTGTTAAAGGGTGGGAATTCTAAGAGTAAGTCGTAATGGCGGCAGTGTTTCGAGATTTTCTGAATAATTTAATTCTATGCTACTGTCACTCAAACATACATTTTTTTTTCTTCTATAGATGGGTGTACTAATTTAACAAATGACGTCACTTAACTACATCTCATACCAACAAACATTCACGTCGCGATTCCTTATCTTATCTTGATCTTCATCTGGTCAAAAGCGCCCGCACTACTACTAGCCACCTAAATCAATTTCAACATCTATGCAACGTTCTTGATTTTTTTTTAGACCAAAAATAGTGTTAACACTATAACAGGAATGCCACGAATTTCCATAGAAAAATACATTTGTATTTTCAAAATTATATTTTATCAGAATTATATTCATATAATTGACTTATTTTAATTTATAGAGAAGTCATCAAAATAAATAAATGGTTTATGAAGATTATTCCAAAGAGAATTTCTTTTTTAAATATTGTTTTAAAATTTCATTATTAATTATCATATATTTTATTATTTTATATTAACAGTTGATTATTTTTTGAAATTATATCGAATTATATTTTCCATTTAAAGGAAATACAAAACTGTTATGCTTATTTATTTTGATTTTTATTTTGATTTTGTTCGGTAATTTATCTAACTGTTCATTATTCTAGTATAACTTTTTCTAATTGCTGAATTAGATTTCAAAAATCACAGAACTGAGTCTAAACGGATGAAAAAAAAAAAACATCTGTTATATCACTCAAAATTTCAGCATTTTTGATCAACATGAAGACACTGAAAAATGAATGCGTGTTCAGGGATGAAAAATCCAAGCATGTCTCATGCAGTTCGTACTAGGAGAGTTCTTGTCTTTTAGTGTAAACTAAAGCAATCATAGGCAAAAGGTTACTTCTCATAAACTCGCTGTGATAAATTTTTAAATGTCTTTTATTTTTCTTTATAAACTATGATTGTATCTATAAGTTCGATATTACTAATAATATTACAAATTCGAAGTACTTTATAATAGAATAAATAATGCTAAAATTATACAACATAGTAAAATATAAATATAAAAATATAAATATAAAATTGAGGTACAAGAATGTGTAACAGCAATAGCCAAGCCTCAGTTAGAACTTCATTGGTTACAGCATTGCCATCCATTACCCTCCAAGGGTATGTTACCCTCCTGCCGTGATCAAAGCTTTAATAGCTCGATAACACCTTATCCGTATACTGTCCTCTACAGATAACGGGGAAGATGAAAAGCATTCTTGCTTCGCCCTTTTAAGCCAGTCCGTATAAGGATATAAGGATAAGAATGTGTAAAATCTTGTATGTATATGTATAGAAGGATTTATTTTGCAATGATGAACTTCTTTATTCCTAAAATCCTGCAGCCCTATAGAGCTGAAAATCTAGCAGCTTGACCTGAAAGGCGAACATTAACTACCTTTAAACCTATCTGACCAAAGGTTTAATTTGTGATACGACATTGTATTGACAAAGGGTAGTTTCATTGGGAAGTCTTCATTGAACGTATACAAATTAAGTGGATATGGAATCCAAAATTATTTCATACCCGAATATATAGAAACTACTTTCCTAAAAGTTTGCTTACGCTTGGATCCGCCGAAACTTTTATAGTTTCTATATTCGGCAAGAAACTCTTGTAGGTTCTGTATATTCGGCTTTGAAATAATGTTGAATTCAATATCCGCTTAATTTGTATAATATTGCATCGCCGAAGTGAAGCCTTTTATTTCAGCAATTCATTGAACGTGTTCTAGTGACGTCCTTATGCAAACGTTAATGGATTTCACAATATCACGTGACAGTGTTAGAGATTTCAAGCCACTAAATTTCAGCAGTATGCATTGCAGAAGATTAATGAGAGAGTTTTGATGATCAGAAATTGAAATTCGGATTCTTAGTTGATCATGTGTCTGGGATGATGCTGGAATACTTTTTCTTCAAGTTCACTGCAGTAATTGTTTACTCATCAGTCAACAATCGATTCGGAACGACTCTACTAATTAGCAGTTTGTGTCGCATCTCCCTGGCAGACGGCGAAGACAAAAAAGACTTCGCAAATGAATAACAAATATTGTTATTCATTTGCGCACTGCTATACCAAATTTTGTCCTGCTTCATTCGCAAACTACACTAGTTACGCCACATTTTCTAAATCTGTCGTTCATCTTGTCGAGCAGTGTATGTAAGTGGCATTTTCATCCCAGTCATTTCTGACTTCATGCCGAAACTGAAAAGTTCCCGTTGTCGTTTATTTATTATTATTATTATTATTATTTTTTGTGTGTGTGTGTGTGTGTTGAAACCTTTTTTTTTTGTATTTATGACAAAGAGGATCAAGAGAAAACAGAAATCACTCCTCCTTCTTCGCTGAAAAAGTATGTACACAACAAATGTGTTTTTATGTTACCAAGCAATGGCGTCTTCGTTGTGATGCTTACATTAAATAGCTTGAAAGCTGTTAATTTCCCGCTCCTCTAACACAGGTTAAAAAATGCTAAAATTGCTTAAACGAATTTAAGCAGTTTGATTGAATAAACTCGAAATTTTGTATGAGCACAGAAATGTTTCTGGTTTACAGTTTGGGTAAAAACATTCTTAGTATCACCGAACTAAGGGGATCGGAAACGAAAATTTCTGCCAACCCCATAAATCATACATTGCCATACCGGTAAAATTTTAGGCTTTTTCGTAGAATTCAACTGTGAATTCGTCTAAAATTTTAAGTGTTTTTAAGTTGCATTACTTTTAGGGCAAAAAAAAAAAAAAAAAACATTTTTAAAGATATTAAATGAGGGATATCGGTGTTTCTTATGCTAATAACATTGGCTGGTCATAATAATATTGATTTTTTTTTCTATATTTTCTTGCCTCTATTTCTTTATTGAAATTATAACTTACCTGATAGTAGTCCTAAATGTATTCAGTTTTTGTTTGAATTGCATTTAAACAATTCAAAGATAATGTTAAACATATACTAAAAGAGAAATGTTAACCTATAAGAAATAGACGAATTTTGATATCGATATTAAAAAATAAAAGGAAAAATTAAATTGAGAAGCATATTACATAACGAAACCTAAGATGATGAATGTGATAATTCTCATTATCATCTTTCATCATCCCGCTAGATTGCAGAACAGAATTACTTGGAATATAATAATCAATAAATAATATTAAGTTCTTAAAAGAACTGGACGATGGACTGAGTCCGTGACTCTTTATCCCGTCATCTGAATGAAGAAAATCTATGTGGATGGAGCGTTATTGAGCTAAAAGCTCTACTCATGGTTCGGAAAAGGCAACAGCCGAGCCTCAGTTAAAACTTCATTGGTTACAGCATTGCCATTTGTTATCCTGGAAATCCTAAAAATGACTTTGTTCTTTTCTTAGTTCTTAAAAGAACTGGGCGATGGACTGAGTCCTTGACTCTTTATCCCGTCATCTGAATGAAGAAAATCTGTGTGGATGGAGTGTTATTGAGCTAAAAAGCTCTAGTCATGGCTGGGTAACGGCAATAGCCGAGCCTCAGTTAAAACTTCATTGGCTACAGCATTGCCATTTGTTACTCTGGAAATCCTAAAAATGACTTTGTCTTCGAATGATTTTAATTTATAAAATAACTTTTAAAATAAAGAAAGGTGTATATAGATTATTCCAAATAAAACTAATTAAGTTTAAAAATTATTAAATTATAAATTTATTATTAATATCATTTATTAATATTAATATTAATATTAATATTAATATGATCTATTAATTTTAATATTAATATCATCTATTATTATTAATTTTAATATTAATATCATCTATTATTATTAATTTTAATATTAATAAATGAGCTATTAATATTAATATTAATTTTAATTTTAATATTAATATCATCTATTGATATTAATATTAATATCATTTATTCATTTTTAGTTAAATGCATTAAATTATTATATATATTAATTTGCACCTCCAAGCAAACTCATGTAAACAGTTGACTGATTTATTTATTAATTATTTATTTTTTTAATAATAGTATTATGATAATATTATTTTTGTAATGTATACTCAATGAATTAAACCTTTAAAATCACCAAAAACGTACACAAAATGATAAAAAAATCTTTTATATCACTCCAAATTATGAGAGTGTTTTCCAGTGGTTTAAAACATTTTCAAAATGACAGCGATTGTGTTCAAGTTTGTTTCAGAATGTCTCAGGTGGAGTTTGTATATTTTTATTATAACGATTCGGATATCCGTTGTATTTATCGTGAAGTAGAACAATTAATTTTTTAAAAACATCTTTTGCAACTTAAATATAAAGTGCCAGTAGGCTTCATTTCGGCGATGTAAACGTCACTTAAAATAAGAGGATATTAAATCCCACATTGTTTTAAAACCGAATAAGAAACTCAAAGATCGGAATCAAAGAGTTTCTCTTGATTCCCATCTTTGAGTTTCTTATTGGGTTTTAAAACAATGTGAGATTTAATATCCCCTTATTTTAAATAATCTTTTGCAACTTTTATTTATTCAAAACAGCTGCCAGGCCAATAAAACATAATAAAAGCAGGAGAACAGATGGGCAAGCTTATGTCTTTTAGTATTAATCTTGCCGAATGTTACTTTCTCAAATTCTCTACCGTAAATCCCAAAATATTTAAAAACTTTCCATAATTATCTATAAAATATGGATGGATCCATAATATTCTTCATATTATGATAGTTATTATCTTTAAATTTGATAGTCGAGCATGCTATGTGCGAAAACTACTCTGTCTAAATGTTGATATTGTAACTCAGTTTGGTAGTATTTGGTGTTGTGGTGCTGTTTTCAAGTTCTGTGCTCTTTGAGTTTCACAGGATTGAAAATACCATATTTTCGAACTAGAAATTTACATTCTGATCACTCTTCTAATTTGTCCCTTATAACTCTAGACAAACAGATTAATTAGAAATAGATTAGCAACCAGTTAATGTATTGCTTCAGCACAATTTACTAACATACAATTATATTCTTTCATGGAAAAAGAACGTTTTCATAAAAATGAATGTATTGAATTTAATTAGAAAAATTATATTTAAATATTAAAAATAGTATTGAAAATTCTATATAATATAAGATTAAAATTATATATAATTTAATATTTAAAACTAAAGTTTCTTATCTTTTAAAAGAAATAAAAAATAAATAAATTTATTAATACATCTTTTATTTTTATAGTTAAGTATATCCTTATTAAAATTTTACCAGAAGAGGAAGACAATGGGATAATTTTTCCCACATGTTCCATAACACTTAATTTCTTTGAGATTATGAGGCAGTATGGTTTTTGAATACTAGATAGAAATATAATAATACAAAAATAATAAAAATTATTATTATTATTCGTGGGACCTCCAAGGAGTCCGAAGACTCATCGCGGGAGGACACCTAGTGTATAACTCTCCGTCTCCACCCTACCGAACCTCCACTACCAATCAACTACATCACCGTCCACCACCACAACAAGAATCTTTTGTCTGTAAATTGCGTGTGTTCTGAAGGGCCGATTTGTCTGTATGCGGGATGAAAAACCCGATTATATATATATATGCGGGTTTTTCATCTATATGTATATATATATATATATATATATATATATATATATGCGGGTATATATATATATATATATATAAAATTTTCGATGAATGTTATTTTCTTTGCTAAATGTTGTTTCAAAGTTCTCGGTAACTTTACACAATGCATACAATCTAAAAGGGATTATTGAGATATTTACTAATCATTCTGCTGAGTTTAGCCCTTCTTCAGACAGGTGATTGGTAGTTATAAACTTCTTTCATGCCTATTTGTTTTCCCTCTTCAACGGTTCGACCCAATTCACACGTGACAAATTTTAATAGAAGCGCTAAAAATTGTATTAAAACTTTCCTAGCCGGAGTGGAATATAATTCATATATAGTCTTAATAACTTGTATGTAGCCTAACAGACAAAACTCTTAACGATGCATATACGCATATTGTGAAAATAGCAAATAAATAATTCTCATTATCATCTCCATCATCATCCAGCTGGATTGCAGAATACTTTAAGTAATAAGTATTTTGCAAGTGTATGTTTGAAGAAGTATGAGTTCTGTTTTATGCCTTCGGATAGACCACAATGCTCGCTTTCGAAACTTTTTGAATACGTAGAAGACCATCCTTATTCTCATCGTCTTCTTCATATGTACACTGGTGTTTAAACGCCAAGGACGAACAATATATCTGAAGACTACACCGCAAATTCAGAGGAATCAGTCTTACGACAATTTGTATAACTGACGTTTCCGAGTAGAAAGTGGGTACACATTTAAATTTTGAAATCCGCGCAAAGTGGGTCACGTGGTAGCACTCAACAAGATAAAAGGTAAAAGACTGAGCCAAACGAGTTGTGTTTGAAGGAAGCTCTTTTCGTGAAGAAATAAATGTGCAAACGTGGATGTCTTCTAATGTCTCAAACACATCGTCTTAGATGAGTTCACGCGGGGAAGCATTATTGGAATGCATGAAGGTCACAGAATTACTGATACTGCCATAGAGTTTGGAATCTCACATCGCGTTGTGTCTGGCAGCGTTTCAAACCAACGGAATGTGTTCCAGACGTTTGCTAAGAGGTCACCCTAACTCTAGCACCACGCATGAAGACAGATATTTGGTTATAAAAACAAAATGCAGGTTAGCATACGACTCCATTCAAGCGTAGGTAAGCGGCCGGATATCTCGACAAAGTGTGCAAGAGGTCTGAGAGTGGTACTATACGAGTGGTAGGACTATACTATAGTCTGCTTGATGGACAATACTTATTTCATCACTTAATACACGAGGAGGAAATTGGAATATATATATAATGAATATATTACTATTTACTATCTATAAAAATTGGACACTACAGCAATGGGCTAATATATTCTTTACAGGTGAGAGTCGTTTTAGTGCTTTTCCTTTTCTAGACGACGCTTGACATGAAAGTAACATTGCTTACTATTCCGAGAATGTTCTTGAAAGGGATAGATGCAGTGGTTCTGGGGTCATGGTGTGGGGAGGCATTATGCACTGCGAGTGCTGGAAAAATGGATTATGATTAGCGAACGATATTGCAACAAAGTTCATCAACATCATGTTCAATTATTCCGTGGCACTGTAGGCGAATAATTCATTTTTATGGATGACAAGCCACACTACATCGTACACGAGCAGTGGAGATACTTCTGGAGACCAAAGATATTAATAGAATCGAATGGTCAGCACGCTCCCCAGATCTCATCCCCAGAGAACCCGTTTGGGAAACAACAGGAAGACCAATTCCCCTCCAGAAAATAAGCAAGGCCTTATTCTTGCTCTGAAGGAGGAGTGGGCCAGTTTCGCTCAAGAACTCCTGAAGCACTTGGTGCTAAGCATGGTATGACGTTGTGAGAGGTGCATTGTGGTTCGGGGTAGGCATATTTCATGGTGAAATATCTCTCCGCATATTTTTCTGTAAGCACTGTACATTAATCCCTTAACGACGTTCTTAGGGAATTTGTAACTTTTGCCAAAAATGTATTGCAATTTATTTTGTTCGAAATTTATACCTTTTTTTGTGTAATATAATTTATTAGTATACTGGCAATAAATTGATGTCCACACTTGTCTGTAGTCATGAAAATTGTTTTCATATACGTGTAAAAATGAAAGTCATCGTTAGCTTTTGGACACCAGTGTAAGAAAAAAGCGAAATTTTCAAAAAACTAAAGTTTACTTTGAATGAAACAATTTTTTGTTTTACCAAACTTCTATATATATCTTAATTTAATAATTAAGAAATTAATTTAATAATTTATTAACGCTGAAACAAGAGAATGATTTTGATATTTTATTTCATAGGAAACTTCAGGTCATGAATTATATTGGCAGGAAGAGTCTTCATTGCAAAGATGATTTCCTTAACGAAGAAAGTGAATAATAATACATTAGATGGTTATAGGAGTCTTTTGTCAGTATAATATTATTATGGCTTTCATATTACAAAGATTTTGATACGTGTTGAGAAAATCGAGGTTCAGATAAGAATGACTAAGGTGAGTGAGTTAGTCGGTCTCATAACCGAGTTTTCTGTAGGTTGTTTTCTGTGGGAATTTTTTTTTTATTTTTAATCCCGATGTAGGCAAACCGACCAGGAGAGCACTCCAATTTACATACAAAGTTCACTATAGGCATAGGGCTAACCACCCTATTAGGGAATTGTTAGGTTAGGAAATACAAAAATGATTTGGAGACGTTTAATGGACTGTTGATGATCTTGGAAGAAGAAGATGAAGAGGAAGTTAACTGAAGGCATTCAAGAAACAAACTAGTAGCATACGAGACAATGTTCAAATAGTGTTGAAATTTTTCGAGAAAATATGGAACAAAACGCTTCATCAAACAGAGAACAAAACACGACAGTTCGTACGTGCGTGAAGATGACAACAAAGACAGAATCATATTAAAATGAAGACATTAGAAAGGAAGTTGATCATGAGAAAGAAGGGAAAATATAAGCTGGTATCAATACATACAGTCGCACAATGAAAGAAGAAATATTAGCAAAATTAGAGTTTGATACCGGGATGGTAGGGAAAAGACCTAGAGGAAGAATAAGATCTGTCTTTTGACGCAGAAAGAAGGACCATAAAAGATCAAAATGTAAAGTCTAACAATATTCCAGTCCTGGCAGAAAATAAACTAAATTGAAGGAAAACTGTCAACAGGAAGTTATTACAAATTCACACTTTTCAGGCAGTAGTATAATTTGATCACCATTAGGAATTGGATGATGATGCCATTTCTCAAATAAATGATAATTCCCAGCTTCCTCTTGGATTTCTTTGCATAGCTATGCTTAACGACTGGAAATCATATTCCCATTTCCTTTACGTGCTTTTAGCAAAATATTAATTATTATAGCTTGATTACTGCGATATTAAAACACACGCAAAATATAGTAAGTGGATTGACACATAATTATTGAGATCGATTTTAAAGAGTTTAGTTGTAGGAAAAAGACTGCACATCACAATATTTTGATTATCAAATATTTATTTAAAACATTGAACAGGCAATTTATTTTAATAAAAAGTAGACAAAACACACGTTTTGTCTACTCAGACACGTGAAGTCAATTGTCTGAGAAGACACCAAGAGAAGGGAGTAGTGAGTTATCTTTGTGATTAAATTATCTTAAACTTCGGTTCACAAAGTTTAAGTGAACGAAACAAATGGAATTTATGGTAAAATAAGAAACACGTAATTAAAAAATAATTTCTTCCTAAGTTGTATGAAACTTCCATATTTTAAATGCAGTTTTTAACATTTTCTTTTACGATTCCTCGCCAACTACCGGGATTCAAATTCGAATCAGCCAAGGATAGAGATGTTTTCGAACGTCTTTAGCATGAAAATGATTTTCGTTATCCGGTGTGAGACTAACACGCCTCTTATTGAAGCGATTTGAGAAACTCCACAGATAAAGTAAAAATATTTAAAAGTAAATAAAACTGCATTTGTTCACTGCGTACTAATGTACGTTTATTGCATTTCGTGGTTAGGATTAATTAAAAAGATGATAGTACTGCGCCCTGAGCAAGGCGATTATTCTGCGCGTTTGTCTTTATTAAACAACAACAACAAACCTTCCAAGAAACTGAGAAATCAGTTGAATCATTCACAATCAAGAAAGAAAATCCGAATTTTTAATTTTTCAGAACTTAGTAATTGGATCAGAATGCTGGCAGTTTTACTGTAAGCATTTCTGTTTCCTGTCTTCAGAGGGTGTTTCCATGTCAACCTTTATTTATTTATTTATTCGTGTGAGGTTCTACCCTTTACTCAACCGTCCCTTAGGACTTGTCGAGCCCTCCTAATGAGGGATTAAGTGTGTATTTCATGGCTGTAAATCTGTGTGTCTGTTCAGGGGGAAGGTTTGTCTGTTCTGAAGGACGAAAAACAAAATTTCCATCTGAAAAAATTCCTGTATGAGATCGGCTAACTCACCTTTAGTCGAAAAGAGACCAAATAAAAGTTCCTCACGTTACTAACGGGAATCGAACTCAGGTCTTTCGACCAAAGGGTTTCGTCTATAGTGACTGAACTACGGAGGCTCTTTCATATTAACTGCAGAACCGAGATTGATAGGAAAGTACCATAAGAAGTAGTTTATTCATAATTTTTGAATAAGGAAGTAGGCAATCTACTTTTTAAGAACTGTTCCGTAGTAAATCGTCCCTTTAAAAAGATGTAAAGGGACACATGGAGGTAAAATGTGCATATATTACAGGTATCCATTTTGGTTTATTTGTTTACTCGTTTGTTTGTTTGTGAATGATTTTTTTCACTTCGACCGCTGACATAATGACAATGACGCCTCAGAAATCGTGATGAAGCATATTAGTACTCAACTATTCTCAAAATATAAATACCTCCAAACAGTTTGATGTTTTATTTGTTTTATGTTTAAATCCCAATACAATACAATACATTAACCCGTTTGAGGATTTCTGTCATTTTAATATTCAGGTTATTGATGTAATTTTTACTTTTAGGTTACTTTCGGTGTATAAAATATTTCAGTCATATAATTTCTTACAGAATTTTTCAAAGACAATTTTTAGCACAGTTTACAGCGTAGTTATTGCAATCTGTTAAGACAAGCAATATGGAGTTCAGAAAATTGTCCCAGAAACATCACTTAAAAAGAGGAAAATGAGTAATTAACGAATGCTGGTGTAGAGAAAATGTCTTTTTCTCTCTAAATATATGCATTCTTGTCGTGCAATAAAAGGTCATAGAAAGATCTTTGAATATCACAGTAACGCTCTGGCAAGAAGATGTCAATAGAAAGAAATTAATTTTAAAAAAAAGGAAACTATATCTTTGAATTTGGAATTGAATTGTGAATAAGTGCAGTTGAGTACCTGTTACAGGGTTTAACGGATTTAGAAAAGAGTGAAGAAATTACTCACACCACTGCTGATGACGAGAGACCATAATATTTATAGAAAATGTCCACAGATGAAATACATGTGCAGGAATACCTGCATGTTGTGTGAGTATGCGTGAAAGAGGTTGAAGTAAAGTGACAACAGAAGGGAAATCCATCAACATAATTAGTCAAATGCTTTCTTTTCCACCAAATCAACTTGTTGGAGAATTCTTAAAGTCACCATCCCAAATGAGAAAACAATATTGTCGAAAACCCATGTTATTTCTGTAAAATTAATATCTGTTTAGAGAAAACGTAGTTCTTTGAACTAATAACTGGGGTGTAGTGGAAGCGATATGTGTAATGTATTTATGCCAAAAAGACTAAAGACTGGATAATCCTAAGAAATGAATTATCCTCACAAACTGGAAAATATTCAAATCTCCGGAAAAGATTGAAGAAATATTATCTTTTGCAAGGAATAATGCAACACTGAATAATTGCCAGAACCTCAGTGAAGAATGGTTTTCGATTAGAATTCAGAAAAATAAATGTTGATATTCTGTAAGATAGGTTGTCGTTTGTTGTCGAGAATTTTGAACAAAAACTGGACATGAGATTTGCAGTCACCTGGAATCAAATGTTGATACACAAGAGTGGAAGACTTAGCAATACTTGATAAGTTGAAAATAACAGATCCTTCAGCACTTTCTGCGACCAGAGAGAAACTATGAATTCATTTGTGCAAGCCAATAGTCAAACACAAACCTTTAGAAATATCGATACATAACAACTGCTTGGTTAACCACTAAATCAACTTGTTCTCCAACAAGTTGTATATATATATATATATATGTATATCAACTTGTTGCCCAAATCAATCCACCAAATCAACTTGTTCTCCAACAAGTTGATTTCCAGAAATCATTTAGTTTAGGAGGACCCTACCAATATTTGCAAATTCCATGGAATGTTGCTTGAATCATAGTTTGTGGCACTTCAATACATCATACAACCTTATGGTAAGCGAATCATCCAGGAAAAGATCCATCAAATGGATTAACCAGTGCTGGAATACCTCCCAAAAGAATATGCATCTGTATTGATGTAATATCCACATCTGGAATTTCAATTCTGAAAGAAAGTCTAATGGCGAGCATTGCCAGTCAGAAAACTGAGATTGATGTGGTTATACAGATGCCTGTTTCGATTCCAGTGTATGAGAATTTTTACGTAAGGCAATTCCTAATTAATAAATAAATGGTAACTACATGTCCGAATGGGAAGAAAGAGTTTGAGTTTATCAATAATTTTTTCTTTCTTTGGAATGAGCCTTTCTACATTGGGCACGACTAAACATAGAAGGCGTGTTACTGATTTCTGATTCAGACGAAGAAAAATTTGTCTAAAATTAATAATGAAATAAACTAAACGAAAACTTCAAAATGTATCGTTCTCTCCACTTAGAAGGAAACGATAGAGACGAAAACTACGAAGGCACGTTTATTGAGGCGATAAAACATTTCGAAATGGAAAATGTTGGCTTAGAAGAGATGAACTGAAATAGAAGAAAATACTATTTTTAATATGGACACCGATTATTATTTGCAATGATATGAACTTATTTCGAAAGTGTGATCAAATCTTATAATATATCATTGAACGATTGCGCTTTGCATGAAGTTTGATATGTTGAAACGTCTGAAAAGACTTTTATCTCGGCATTCGTGGTCTTTCATTTTTATCGTAATCTTAATTATGTTTCTCTGAGCGATTCTTATTTAGAAAATACTAAAAAAAGTCTGCAGGCCAGTCTGTGGAACTGTTGCCAAAGTCCCTTTGGTGGAAACAGGCCGCACCTCAAAAAAGATTAACTTGATTCTTCATCGAAGATGGTTTTATCTTGCGCATACAGACCTATAGTAGTCTGGAATTTGTATTCATATTGAGAAAAGTGAACGGATTGTTATTGATGGTGATGGATTCAATTGAGATTGTTCCCTTAGAAACAGTGTCAACAGGCGGACTACAAAAATCATGACAGAAAAAAAATAGGAATTGCATGTCGTACGAGGTGACTAAAATGGGTACCCAAGGAAGGTAATGGATGGTAATGCTGTAGCCAATGAATTTTTAACTGAGGCTTTGCTATTGCTGTTACCCTCCTGCCATGATCAGAGCTCATAGCCCTACATTACGAATCCATACATTTTCTTCTACAGATAACGGGGAATATGAAAAGCATTCTTGTTTCACCCATCTAGCCAAAAAAAAAAAAATAGTAATAAAACAAATAAATAAATAATAATAATAATTTTAATTGGTTAGCTTAGGTATTAGGAGTATTACGGAATTATGGCTACAGAGGCAATTTTAGATACCATTTATTTTATTATTTTTTTTTTTATAATGTCGTGTTTAAAAGGTGAAACTCGAGGGTAACGATTTGGTAGAATATTTGATCTATAATGGCAGTAGAAAGAATCTTGACAATATTACATGCAAGAATGTGGAAAGACAGCTGAACGGGAATCTAATATCGTCTGTACCGTTTTTATAAGAAATCACATCAAATTTTCGAAAATAGGAAATGTTGGTTATTAAAGATTTTCGAGCTGTATTTTTCTTTTCTTGTATAAATCAAATAATAATTCCTAGTAACTATAAGAATCTCTATAATTAATTAAAATTATTTCTATACTTTTTAAAAATCAGGAGTTTAATTCTATTTTCTTAATACGCCATTTAATATCTTGAGTTAAAATTATATAATAAGTATATATTTTTATTTTTAACCCGAATGGAGAATCAATCGACCGTGAGATGCGGTGATTGATTCATTCAATCCAATACCCTTGGAGGGTAATGGATGGCAATGCTGTAGCTAATGAAGTTCTAACTGAGGCTCGGCTATTGCTGTTACCCTCCTGCCATGATCAGAGCTTTAATAGCTCAATAACACCTTATCCCTACACTGTCCTCTACAGATAACGGGGAAGATGAAAAGCATTCTTGCTTCGCCCCTTTAAGCCAGTCCTTATAAGGACTATTTTTAACCCGAGCAGTGCTCTAAATTCGGGATTGTATTTTCAATTTCAACTTTTGGTATTTCTGGAATGATTGAAAGTGATAGTTAGTTCTCCATAAGTGTCGTAGCCATTAACAATTTTGTCCTCAGTATCTCGAAGAAATTGATCATGCAAGGGTTTATTTTTCCAGCGCACATATCGAATATTTTGTTGTTCCTTTTTCTAATCGGAATTTGTTTCCTGTTGCTTTTAGAAGGCCCTCTTGTGTAATTGCTTGAAGCATTGGCTCAGAGCAATTGTCGATGTAATATCTTAAACCAATTTCTTCTTCTTTCACAATCTGTCTCACTTGCAGCAGACCCCGTCCACCTATTCTCCTTGGTAGGTAAAACCGGTCAACATCACTTCGTGGATGTCATGCATGATGCATAGTCATTAGTTTTTTTGTTTTGCAGTCTAGTTTATCCAGGTGTTGTTTTGTCCAATCTATTATGCCAGCTGTGTATCGGATCACTGGTATAGCCCAAGAATTCATTGCTCTAATTGTGCTTAGTCCATTTAGTTTGGTTTTCAGAATATTTCTAACTCTTTTGATGTATTCTGATGCTGCCTGTTTTTTAACTTTCGAGTGGAAAATATCATTGGCTGCTAATATTCCTAGGTATTTATAGTGTTCGTCAGCTGAAATTGCTTTTATATATTTCTCTTGATCAAAATTAAAACTGCTAGTGTCATTAATGTTTCCTCGTTTAATAGATAAAATTGTGCATTTATCTAAATCAAATTCCATGTTGATGTCCTGACTGAAAATACGAACTGTATTCAATCAAGAGTCTATTTGCTGGGCCGATTTTCCATATAACTTCTATACAACATATGTATATTCTGTTCATCCATATACAACAGATGGGAAATTTTAATAGTACATTTAGGAATTTCATATCCAATTATTATTATTATTATTATTATTATTATTATTGCTTTTTCACAGCGCAATGAAAGACATCAACCACCAAGAAAGCCTAGTGGCAATTCCTCCTAGTAAGAAGGTATGCTTTTAAGGTAGCAAGAAATACCCTCATCGCCAGAACCCTGCATGTGAAAATCAGGGCTCTGACGAGTCTCCCAGCTACGTCAGCCAGCCTTTTCATTTTATAGAAAGGTTGGATGACTTAGTTGAGAGAGGCTATATGGTTAGCAACGACCAGGCCATAATCACTAAATCTACGTCCGTCAATTTTATTTTTGTCTGTGAATTGAGTATGTTCACTGGCAAATCTACCTACATGCAAGATAAAAAAAAACGTTTCATGGAGAAAACCCCTGCCACTTCCATATGAAATCATATAATTCACCTTCATTTCAAAACTAGAATCAAAATATTACTCTCCTCAAGAGAATCAAATTAAGATTATTACCGTCTAAGCTGGTTGTTGTCTAACTGGGCAGTCATAAATACTTTATTATCTTCTAATAAACTGCAATACATCCGTAGCTGTAACTTTTTCACCTTCATCTGCAAATCACTTAAACAATTTCTTATAATTAAGCAGAATATTTCATTATTTAATTCAATCATTTTTTTTTGAGCTTTGTGAGGTTTTATATTATAGCCAGACATAAGAAGCCACAAAATCTGTAGCCAATAAATGCCGTGTGGGCTTGGGTCAAAAGAAAACAGAGATGTTGATATTCCTCTTTAAGTTCTGGAAGTGGCATCATTTGGAGAATACTTCTTTAGGAAAGCTGAAAGGGAGATGTATTGGAAAATGAATGGGAGTCTCATGCTCAGTGAGTCAGCAGTAACAGCATGTACTCGTCTTGCTATTGGTTTAGCAGAAATTGAAAGCATGGTGGATGCCAGTTATGGTGAACAGAAGCCATGCAAATATCTGTAGAAAAAACAAATTGCAGTTATCGATGGTCTCGAAAATAGCTAAAGAGTGTTAATGTGCAACAGCTACACAATCATTCGAACTATTATCTTCTGAACAGCATCGCAATTTTAAAGAGATTTTACATGCACCACCTCAAAATATGAGAGCAGTATTCTAAAATTGGGCTGATTTCGGTGTGTATAATGCAAAAATGAAAAACAAAGAAAGAATGCCAACTTTTAGGAAGCTGGAGGACTCTAAAAACCTGATGTGAGTATGCCAGAAAGTCTTGGGTGTAAGGATCAGTCCGAGAACAAGATGCGCTTTTAAATCTTGTGTTCAGTATTATCAAATGTAAGAGGAGAAGAAGTAATGTTACATTTATGAAAGTAAGAACACGGATGTGTTTTGGATTCACTGAATTTGAATGTCGTATTACCCCCCTTGAAGAGATTATTGCTAGCATACTACTTTTAGATTATTTGAATGAATGAGGAGTTTGACCACTTCCAGATTTATCAAATCAGAGTGGGATGAATGCAGGACTCTATTATCAGCGAGAGCAAATATTTGACGTATACGAGCAATAAGATGGTTGAAACAACAGAGCCCCGGAACACTTCATTTAACAGGAAAATCTGAAAAGCGAACATCTTGCATTATTACATGCAGTGAAAGACTGAAGGGTGATGGCAGACCATAAGATGGTAATTTGCTGAAGAGTCCTCGATTCAATACTCTATCAGATATCTTTGAAATATCAGATGCATCAGCATAGGTTTCTCGAAATTATTCCACAGCATATGCAAAGATTATGCGAATCTTGATCGACAAAATCATTGATTAGTTGAGAGCTGCCAGTTTTCAAGTTTTCAAAAACGTTGTCCGATGATAACCTTCTCCACTGCTCTACACGACACTGATAGGTATGATAGGTCGAGTATTCGATGGCATACACGTAACGTTTTTTTTCCTTTCTTTTTGCAAGTGGCTCTGTATGGGTTTTCTTCGATAAGCTACAGAATTGATGCCAGCTAAGAATAATATGCATCAAGATGATAAAGAACAAGTTAGTTCTGGAGCGCATCTTATGGGAATAATTGGTGCGACACCATCAGGACCAGAAGTCGTTGTGTCGTTGTGGTCTCCGGTTGTTTAAGCTCTTTGTAATGCCATGTCTTGCGAGTTCCAAGTAAAAAACGGCGATTTACTCTGATCATTCATGCAGGAGGAGTTCGATGAGAAGAATGATGCCAGATCAACCCTAACTTTAAGTGACGTTCCATTACTTCCATCTGGATGTCAAAGAGGTGGCACAACATCTCAGTAGACAATGCACCTAGTAGGATTCCTCGGGAAGCAGCAAAACGACTCCCAGTGGCCAGGTGGCAAATTTTTACATATAGCTCATCGAAAGTCAGACAACCCCAGTGCATGATGTTTTTTTGCAAGTGCTTCAGGCTCTAGTATAAGCCGTGAATGAAGTTTTAATTTTTGTTTCTAGCCACTTCCAATTTTTTTTATTACCCTTTATACATTTCTAGTTAAACCAATGTTTGGAGATTGTTGAGGAGTTTGAGGACGTAGTGGGAAATAAAGGTCTCATTCGAGAGTTTATAATTTTTGTAACAAAGTCAAAACATGTATGTGGATCTGAACAACGGAAATATTAGTCCAGCCATCTTAGTACAAATCACGAAGAAATTCTCACTCGGCATTTTATAGTGGTCGGGAATTCCTTACGGAAGGCTTTTCACTAGAGATGAAACTTTGAAGATTTTATCTCCCAAGTGAAATACTCATCACAACTGTAACTGGAAAGTTAACTACTTAAGAACACATTAAATGAGTGGATAAGTAGTGAGGAATATCACGGAATATGGTCCGAAGATAAAATATTTGTTTTAGGTCGTTTAGTACAGCAAAAACGTCTGCTTTTAGGGAGAAAATTCAAGATTAGGTATCCTCTGTTAAGGCATATCGGTCGCACAAGAACCACTGTTGTGGCTGAGGAAATCACACATGGTGTTTGGGTTTGGTCAAAATAGGAGACGATGTTTGGATGTTTTCAATTGATGGTGCACATAATATAGATTGTTCATACCACGAAAATTGGTAAAATGATGTGAAGGATTTTTTTGTGAGTTTTATTCATTATTTTTATTCTTTGGAATATTTTTGGAGTTTCATTTTTTTTTAAGTTTTGAAAGAGTTTTTTTAATATAATAACCGGAGTGACGCTGTTTTTATTTAAGTTTGTTGTGATGTTGATATTTCAAAAATGAAGAAAAAAGCAGGTGGGCATAACGTTGGTAGAGATATAATCTTATACATGTCCTCATTGCATAGGGCATCATGCTCTGCAATTCCTTACTCATGATAATATCTTTCACTGCTGACGTGACACACATCTCTTTTTTACTCATGGGTACAACTAGTTGAATGAGAGTGTCACGTGCATCATATCATCATACGTTTCATCGCACTTCCTCCAACATACCCGCAACGATGTATTTTATTTATATGGAATGAGCCCATAAGAAAACAGTTTGTTTTCTTTTTTTTTTCACCTAATTGAAGACAAAAACAAATCTCTCTATATAAATGTGAACACACCTATCTCTTTACTATTTTATGGATTGACATGGTGGGTTTTCAGTAGTTCACACCTACTTTATCGTATCTCTCAATCGAAATAGAATTTTTTTTTTTTTTTTTTTTTTTAATAAATAGCCATATAAACAAACGCTTCATTTCGGCGATGCAAAATTATATAAATTAAGTGGATATTAATTCCAACATAATTTCAAAGCTGAATACAGAAACTATAAAAGTTTTGTGCGAAATATGACCACAGAGCTTGTGGCACTCGCCGTCATACTACGAGTTGCCTTAGCCGAACCTTATAGGAAAAACGCACGCTCAAAGCGCCCGTGTAATCGTCTTCTATTGGTCCATATTAATAAGGTTTCGAATACTTTGGTAAAATTTCGAATAGTGATGTTATATAGTTAAAAAATTAAACGTATATTTTAAAACACTCTTCTTTTTCTTGGCTTCCCGTATTAGGCAACTATTTGCCTGTAACGTTTTGAAAGGTTTAAAGTCTTCTACCCATCTCCTCCTGGATCTTCCTCTTGATCGGTCTCTTTGGTTTATATTTCCAGGCGATATTTGGCCAACTGCCATCATTCTTTCTTTCTGCATGGTTTTTTCCAGTTCTTTCTATAGTTTGTGATGTCATCTGTTATGTTAATTATGGATAACAGTTTTCTTATTTCTTTTATGAACTTCATTTCTGCAGCTTCTAGTTGTCTTTTATCTCGTTCTCCCAAAGTCCATGTTTCAATACCGTGTTTAAGAATTGGTTTGGCTATTGTTTTGTACAGTTTTATTTGGGTTGTTCTAGACATCTGTTTACTAAAGTGTCTGTTCAAAGATCCAATAAACTAATGCGAATTTTTGCTTTTTTATATGCAATGTCGATTTCTCCATTGGGGCTTATGTAATTACCTCGATATTTAAATTTGTTCACTTATTCTATTACTTTGTTGTGGATGACTAGTTTGCAGCTTTTAATTTCTTTACCTGGAAATGCTATTGATTTTGTTTTATTTATTGAGATTTTCATGTCATATTGTTCCAATTAATTAATTTATTTATTTGTTCAACCCGTGTAGGTGTTTCTGTAATTGGTCTTTATTTTCAGCAAAAATAATTTGATCATCAGCATACAAAAGGCTGGTTAACCTATGATTTTGTTTTCCCTCCACTATCTGGAAATGTTTTCCTGAAATATATACTTAAGAGTAAAAACCGGACAGCCAAAATGGATAATTTAAAACAATTAATTATAAAACTCTTTAAATGTGAAATATACGAAGTTCTGTTATATTTTCAGGATCACACTCTGAAACTCTTGCTGTAGGGAAATGGAATACATTTAAAGTTTGTGGCCAGTTGAATTCATGTTTCATCTTTTCCAGTCGGAGTATTTTATTCATGATAAACAAATATTAATATAGCCGAATAACTCAGCATAATAAATTTAGTTTAATCCTTTATCCCAGTGAGAGCAAACAAAGTTTGCGCCTGAAAATATTTTCAGGACTGAATATAGTGTTGTACTATCTTACCTGCGTAAGTGTACAACACCCAGGCAACTCGTAGCAAAGGTGGAGCAAGATACCAACACTCCTAACCCAGTATCTCCCATGATGCAAAACACATCTCCTTGTGGATATGTATATTGTTATGCATTAAGGGATTGGCCACTACCCAGACTAGTTTCGACCTTTATTGAGGTCTCTTCAGTGGGAGCCAGGCCCAGAGTTGGAGATACCAGGCAGAAGCATATTTTATATTTAATCTCAGCATATTTTATTTCTTATTAAATAATTTTATTAAACACCAAGAAAAGTATGGTGAAAATAATTTCGTTGACTCTAGCTGTATTAGATTATACAATCGATAGCAAAATGAAAACGGTGTAAACAAGCGATGCTCAGTTGGGTTAGTTATCGTATACAAATGAGTGGCGCTGTACGCAGTATATGGAAATAACCTGGCTTGAAAGAGGATGTTTTAGAGTGTTCCATTTGGTGATAGCAAACTTCTTGGGTATGGCTGAGTGCAATGTTATGTTTAAATTCACTTTTCTCTATTCCTTCAGCGTAGTGAGAGTTCAAAGCGAGCCTGAGCTGCGAAGGCAAACTCGAAGCTGGGAAAAAGGCGGTGAAGGGGTTCCCCAAGGCGCTGAATTTTTGACCCCTCTCTTTCAGTTCATATATCAGTACATACGCGATCATACAGAACATAAACCACACTATTGGCTGAGATAAATAAAATGAAATTATAAATAACTAATGATTTAAAACCAGTTACTGAGATCGAGTATACTCGAAATAGATCAGTGATGTATTTGTACATCACTGACAACATGCATGTTGGCTCAGCAAAATTCTTGGTTATAGCTGCAAGCATCCTTTCCGAAATAAAAATAAAATAAAAACAAAATAAAATAAAAACAAAATAAAATAAAAAATATTATTATTTAGCGATTGTTGCAACAGATCTGATGAAAATCTTTGACTGTGTTAGACGCAGAGTTTTACGCCACGTGCTGGAACTTCCGGAAGTTGGTGCGAATTTACGTCAATTTATTAAAAACATTTACGGCACGTCTCAGACTAGCCTACTAATGCGTGGCCACATCTTAGATCCTATAACGCTTAATGAGGACTCTCGATATCCTAGGAATATCTTTAAGGATGTAGCAAATCTATCGATGACCAGTCGGGAAAAAAAACGAAAATATCCTTAAAGGAATGGAACATAGGACCACTCTCATTCGCTGTAAGATCGACAGTTATTAAAGTCGTAACGTTCTCTGCATTATTACATGTAACTCAAATTACTGGTACAGAAGTTGACGAAAAAGCAACGTTGTATCAGTCATTGTTATTCTCCAGAACTATAACCATTAAGAAGTGGATCTAGAGTGCCTCTATCATCCAGTAAATAAACGAGGCGTAGGGTTATCAGTATTACAATATCGCTCTATGAAAAATGCTGTCTGAGTAATAAGAAACGTTTCATCCTCCGATAATTCAAGAAAATGTTTCTTCTGCAACTTTTTCCACTTAAGTAGGGTTGCTGTTTGTGATGAGTCTCCTCAACAACTTCCTGTCTTGGGCTGCAGCCACATCCAAGTTCTTCATCCTCAAGTCCTCTTCCGCCATCTTCCTCAATCTCTTCTTTGGCCGTACACGCTTCCTCCTCCCTTGCACATTCATCTGCATGACCTTTCTTCCCAATACTCTTCCTCCCTCCTCGTCACATGACCAAACCATCTCAACCTTGTCTCCTGTATCTTCGCTTCTAAGTTCGTAACTTTCACTGTTCCCTTCACATAGTCATTTCTCAGATGATCCTTTCTGGTTATACCGCACATCCACCTAACCATTCTCATATCTGCTATCTTCATCCTGCTGATGTTAGTTTTCCTTAGGGCCACAGTTTCTATGGCATGCGTCATAGCTGGCCTCACTACTGTCGTATAGATATTGCCTTTCAGATTGATCTGCACCCTCTTATCGCATAGCACTCCAGTCATCTCTCTCTCCCGTTCCTCCATCCTGCTTGTATCCTGCATCCCACTTCCTTCTCAGCCTCACCATCTCCTCTTTCATTGTTGAACCTAATTATTTAAAGTCACTGACCTTCCTGATGCAATGACATTTCTTTCCAGCTCCAGATCTGTCTCCTGGCTGCCATCCACTTTGCAACACATATACTCGGTCTTACTTCTGCTCAGTCTCATACCGCTCTTTTCCAGTATTTCGCCCCAACTTTCCAGTTTAGCTGCCACTTCTTCTCTTGCTTGATACTGCACACATTACAATTCCTCTGCATACAACATAGTCCAAAGCGCGTCTTCTCTCACCTCCTCCGTCACCACCTCCATCACAATGTTAAACAGGAAAGGACTTAATGCCGACCCACCCTTGATGCAAGCCAACTGTCACAGGAAAACTTTTTGTCTCTTCCAGGCAGGTTCGAACTCTTGTCTTCACATTTCTGTACATCTCCTACACCAACCTGTAACCGATAATTCAAGAAAATATGCTGTGCAATATCTGCTCGTCGTACCGCTACCTCTTTTAGGGGTTCCCAACTGTAAAGTTCCTCGCGGACTATTGACAAAAACTATGTTCACTGCGAAGACAAATCTCATAGGGACGTATCAACAGAATCACGGCCAAACAACAAAACTGACATTGGATAATTATTGACCTTCATTATCATCAACCACCTGATCTGAGAACAAACGAAAATCTTTTCTTCGAAGATCTGGTTAAAGGTGCGTTGTTATTCATCGAGACAAGGCCTGTCTTGGAGACTCGGCCATGGGAAAATACCTGTCCAATGGATACACAGAAAAGCAAACAGCAGGATATGTGCTTCTATAGAAAATCAGACATTCCGTTTTGACTGCTCACTCGCTCAAACGATCTCAATAAATATAAGCAAGGCCAGAACAATTCCGAAACTTTGCAGTCGATGGGATTTTGTTCTTTTTCAGTTCTTCAGATCAACAAATTTACGTGCTTCTCATGAAAGAATTAAAGTACCATACTTGGAAGACCAGGAAAAGGGTCATATCTAACTATTTAGGTAAAAAATATAATATTATCATTGATACGTTCTCTCACTCTCTTTTCTTCCTTCCTAGTATTGAAAAAAGCTCTTTTAAGTTAGGCTAGACTGTGTAAAATAGTGGTGCAACGAAGCCGTCAGCTGCAAATTAGATCACGGGAAACTCAAGATTTAGTTTGCGCTTCCGTTTTTGCAGGTACAAGAAAATATTAGTTTTAAATTCGCCTTTCTGTATTCCTTCAATGAAAGAGAAGTTCAAAGCGAACATGAACTCTGAAGGAAAACTCGAAGCGGAAAGCTCTGACACGGGATAGGAGGAACTCGGTAAGGCGCAAATTTTTCCATCCTCTCTTTCAGTTTATATTTCAGCATATACACGTACACACACAGACTACAGACCGCACTGTGGGATAAAAGAGATAAAAATGAAGTTATAAATGATTATGATTTAAAACCACTTACAAAGGTATAGCAGAACACACCACTGATATACACTGCTTGGGAAGACGTCAACGGATAACACAGTGTGTGAGGAAAATAACAGCCATGGTGCCTACCTTCATAAGATGAAGGACGTCCTATCGTTGCAATGATCTAAGGCGCATACTTTCCACAAACGTACAATAGCGATCAATGGAAAGTTTGGACCATTCTTCCTGTAGGCATATAATGAGGTTCAAGAGTGCTGTTGGGCGGATGCCGCTTGACCCATCCCACTCTCCAGTTCATCGCAGAGCTGTTAAAGAAATCCGCCGATTAAACCCAGCAGAAGTATTATGGGTTTTGTATTAACTGTGTTAGAGGAACTTAAGATTATAAGGAATGCCACGCTTTCTTGATTATAAAGTGCAGCAACTGCCACCGGATTACAGTGAATCTATTAACTTCTTCTAACTATTAATCCCCTCCATGCCTGCAAGGAGTTAGTCTTATTGGAGCTTCTGTCTTGGATAGACATCCTTTTTGTCGTTTTCCGTATTTTGACACTTTTTACAGATAAGATTTTCAACTTTCATATCCATGTGCGTCTTTCGTTTATCCTCAGTATATCCTGGCTATTTATAGAACAAGTAAATTCATTTCATTTCCATCCTGATTTCATGTTTCATAATACCCAACATCCTCATTTTGAAATTCCTCGTGACGGAATTTCAAAATGAGGATGTTGGGTATTATGTTTATGTTGGATATTATCTATCAGGTACTTAAGCACCCATTTCCTTTCTAGTATCATTGGATATCCGAACCCTACTACGAGGATAAGGTGCCTGTAAATTGCGTGATTTATACTTGCCGCTTTGCCTGTTCTGATGGACGAAAAACCCGAGTTTCCGGGAGGAAAAACATCTCTAGCTACTGAACGAGAACTGCTAACTCACCTCCTGTTGAAATGCCTTGATAAAGGTTCTTCTCGTCGTAGATGAGATTCGAATCCATGTGTTTCCAACCAACTGGCTTCGTTTATACCGACTGATCTAATTAGCATCTAAAGGTGTCACGTACGTTAATTAAATTGTCTATATTTGTGAATATTGTAAATTTTTTTGAATGCTTCATCTTAAGTCTTGATTCTGCAATTTTTTTTGGGGGGTATTGGATTTCTTTTGCTGTTCACATTCTACCCACAGTTATGTTTTTGAGTAGTTCTATGTTCTTGATGGAAAGACATACGAATTTTAAAAACACAGCAAAGGCATACCAGAAATGTAACCCACGTTAAAGTAAAGTATATGATGAGAAATTGTTCTCATCTGTGAGTTCATATTCCGAATGTACTCACAGATCTGAGATGTAACATAACCTTAGCCATTCGGAAATTAAAATAGAAGTGCTGCTACAACTCGAAGGCCTTAAAAGCTCTTTTCTTACAGTTATATTTTGCTTAGAAAAATCCTAACTGAAATAGTCAACAAAATTTACTTAGAAAAGTTCACACACACACACACACACACACACACACACACACACACACACACACACACACACACACACACACACACACACACACACACACACACACACACACACACGCGCGCGCGCGCGCGCGCAGTTTATTTGAAACGAAGAGAACAGGTGAAAAAAAAGTGTCTGATATGTACGAGGGGTCGTCTGAAAAGTTCTCGGCTCCCGACTATAGATGGCAACACTATCAGCAAGAGATTTCTTTTTCTAAGTTGGTACATCTGTCATAAGTATCCTTGTGAAACTGCAAGTCATTCTATCAAGTAGTTTTTTTTTTATACAGCTGTCTGAAGCAAGAGCGTTGTCTGTATCCCTTGAAATGGATAAAATTGAGTATCGTGCGGTTATAAAATTCTTTGTAAAAGAAGGTTTACTGCCAAAAGAAATTCATTCAAAGTTCATAAAAATTTATAGGCACCCTTTGCCTTCGTTTTGGACAATTAAGAAATGGGCTGGCGAGTTTAAACGTGGACGTACCAGCCTTGAAGATGATCCACGTGAAGAACGTCCAAAAAGTGTAACAGCACAAGAAATCATTGATCAAGTGCATGATATGTTATTGGATGAGTGGCGAGTTAAAGTTCGTGAAATTGCTGAGACTATAGGCATTTCAAAAGAACGTGTAGGATATATTTTACATGAAGAATTGCAAATGAAATAGCTTTACGTAAGATAGTTGACACGCTTGCTCACAACAGATCAAACCTCCACTCGAATTAAACTCTCTGAACAGTGCTTGGAGCGTTTTATCAAAAATAAAAGTGATTTTGCGCGTCTGTTTATGACTATGGATGAGACTAAGATTTATAAGCTGGTTATGCAGCGCCAAAGAAGACAAAGTCGGTTCCATCAGCAGGAAAGTTCATGGCATCGGTGTTTTCGAATGCTAGAGTCATTTTGTTTATTAATTATGTTTAAAAAACAATAACCGGGGAATATTATTCCGATCTTTTAACCAGACTAGGCGAAAACATTTGTGAGAGCAGACCCGGTTTCCAGAATTAAAAAATCATCTTTCATCAGAACAACGCGCCTGCTCACAAATGTGTTTTGGTAATGGGAAAATTAAGGGATCTGCACTATGAATTTTTACAACATCCGCCCTATTCCCCAGATTTGGCTCCCATTGACTTCTATCTCTTCCGAAAACCAAAACTCTTCCTCGAGGTGAGTGCAGCTGTAGAGAGTATTTTGAAGATCTTACTGAGAACCACTACAGGGACAATGGGCTAGAGCATCGCTGCAATAAATGTATTAGTCGTAAGGGAGATTTATTGAAAAATAAAAATAATTTTGAAATTATAAATTCGTTTTTTTGATTTTCATTGTTGGGCCTAGAATCTTTCAGATCATACTCGTAAACACAATTTTAATAGTTTAATATATTTTAAACATAAATAAGTGATAAATACTCACAAATCTCCGTAACAATATGTACTACGTTTACTAGCACCCATAACTAACAGTGTATAATCCGTCCTGTCTGTTTCTCTATTTCATAAACAATATCAGAACTGGTAAACTTGTTTACAGAGTGGTAAACGTCACGATTGGTAAACAAATGGCTTATTCCTATGTCACAATTCTGTATCATGTGAAATACCATTTGAAATAGGTTGAACCTAATCTATGACAAAGGAGTTAGGTTGCCTTTTTGTCAAGAAGGCTTACTAGATAATATCTGTTTACAAAATTATGTAAAGAGGTAATAGATAGAAGAAGGAAATGTATCAAATCAATTCACGAAAGAACAAGTTTGAATCGAGATTTATTTTCGACATAGCTGATGCAAAAATTCCATCGCAGATCGTACTAAATTAATTAATACTTATTTAAATCTTTTTAAAATATCAATAATTATAATTTTATGTTGATTTTTATATTTAGAATCAGGAACAGAATACATTCCATTTAATCAGTTCTTTAATTTTAATGTTCATATCCTAAATCTCAGAATTTATAATCCAATATTAATTATTACAATTAACGTTCTAAAAGTTCACTAAATCTCAGTTGGTGCCTAGTATGATGCAGGAATTATGAGTATTTCAGCGTATTAATAATATCACCAAATAAACACTTCTGCTATTATGATTTGGTGGCTGTATTTACTGGAACATTAGAAGGATGTTGTTGTTGTAGAGGACCAGCGGAAACCTGAGCTTGCTGTACTCCTGCATATGGAACGTTCGATACAACATAGCCGGAAGAAATGTTAGGATAAAGAGGAGGGGCACCATGATGAACTGCTGGAAAAGATTGTGGTCCAACAATTGTACCTATTACTGCACCTGGAGTTCGCCTGGTTCGACGACAGTGGACAATTAATAAAATCACAATGGCAATTAAAATAATACTTCCGATAACAATTCCAATAATTGGTCCCACTGAGATGTAATCATAACCTAGGAAGAAATAATATCAGAAAATTGTCACACAAACATTACTTAACAAGAGAAAACTGAATAAATGATAATTGATACTGTGTTATAAGGATACTGTAGAGAAAACGACGGTTTATTTCTATCTGTATGCATTCTTGCCATGCAATGGAAGGTCATATAACACGGGGTGAAAATTATGAAATAAACTCAAATAACAAAAGAGAAAATGAAGTCGTACTTAGCTGGCACCACGATCCATAGTAACCCGATGGACACACGCAATAGCCGCTAAGGCTGCACCAACCTCCATTGATACAAGTTGGACTGCATTTCTCTGTAACAAATATAAGGTTCAGTGAGAGGTTGTGAAAGTATCACAACCTTTCCTTTAGTTTTCTACGCAAAGAAAACTAAACGAAAGTGAAGTGTGATTTCACCTACTACATTTCTGTGCATTAAAATATCAGAAATGTAAAAATTTAAAATTAACAGAATTCATGTGGTAATCGAGAAAACAGTACGTACTTATCTGACACCATTCTCCAGAAACTCCCATTGGACATCTGCAATTGCCATTAATGTCACACCAACCTCCATTGATACAACTCGGAGAACAATCTTCTGAAAAAATTTAGAAAATTATGTAAAAAAAGTCATGTGATATATCTCCATATTTTCTAAGACACAAAGCTATGGTAAGATCATGATCAAACAGTAAGTTATATTATCACTAGTGTAGGAAACTAAAGGAATGTGCAGTGTCATCTATTACATTTCTGTGCAGTAAAATATCGGGAAATGTGATCATCTAAAGTAAACAGAGTTCATGTGGTAATCGAGAAAACAGTACGTACTTGTCTGGCACCATGATCCAGAAACTCCCGTTGGACATCTGCAATTGCCATTAATGTCACACCAACCTCCATTGATACAACTCGGAGAACAATCTTCTGAAAAAATTTAGAAAATTATGTAAAAAAAGTCATGTGATATATCTCGATATCTTCTAAGACACAAAGCTATGGTAAGATCACGATCAAACAGTGAGCTATATTATCACTAGTGTAGGAAACTAAAGGAATGTGCAGTGTCATCTATTACATTTCTGTGCAGTAAAATATCGGGAAATGTAATAATTTAAAGTAATCAGAGTTCGTGTGGTAATCGAGAAAACAGTACGTACTTGTTTGGCACCATGATCCAGAAACTCCCGTTGGACATCTGCAATTGCCATTAATGTCACACCAACCTCCATTGATACAACTTGGAGAACAATCTTCTGAAAAAAATAAAGAAAGTTTTGTAAAAAAGTGATATCGTTTATCTGTCTCGACGTAACAGTACAGTAAGATCACGAGCAAATAGAGAAAGGTGAAAACAACCCCCCGACACCATGACCAAAATCCCGATGACTACTGCATTTGTCATCATCATCATCATCGCCACATCCATCTTCGTTGATTTAAGCTGACGAACACCTACAGATGAAACATGGAATAGCTGTAGTAACGAAATAGAAAATTAACTTACTTCTCTGGCACCATGATCCAGTAAATCCCGTGGGACATTCGCATTTGCCTTCATCCTCGTCACACCAACCTCCATTGATACAACGTGGATTGCACTTCTCTGGAACAAAAACAAATATTCATAAAAAAAAAGTTGAATTCTCAGTAAAATGAAGAACACTATGGAAAAAACAAAGCTATTATAGTATTAATTTTTATATATTTACTATTACACACTACATGTGAAAACTAATGCCAAAGATGTTTATTTTTCAAAGACATAATGCAGAGAAAGCGCTTCTATGCAATAAGAAATATACTTAATATGAGATTATAAAAATCCTCAAGTCAATTTAGTAAAATTTTACACAATTTTGCTAAATTGTGTAAACTAGAACACTCACTTAACAAACGATTTATGTGGTAGACCTTCCATCACGTTCATTGTGGCGGTGGGGTTTACCAGTCAATGACAATGCTGCTTTATCCTTTCTTCCCTAATACTCATCTGTACTCTTTACAGTAGCTTTACTTTCCATTTTTTTTTTAAATTAAGGGGATATTAAACCCCACATTGTTTTAAAACCGAATAAGAAACTCAAAGATCGGAATCAGAGAGTTTCATGCCGAATATAGTAAACTATAAAGTATGGGCGATCACTAGGGTGAGCTAATGCAAGTGACCCTAGTACGTAGTACAATACCGGACAACTCGCAGCAGTCGGTAAAGTTCTGATCGCTATTCTTAGGTATTTTCCATAATGTAAAAATAGATTTCCTAGGAAATGTATGCTGTCATTACATTATGGAGGGAGGTCACTACCCAGACCGGTTTCAGCCTTTTTTGAGGCTTCATCAGTGAGTAGCTAGACCAAAGGGTATAGCGAAAAGAACTTATATACTCTACTATATGAGTTGTTAAACGGGTGCACCCATTAAGTTACGTAAATATAAAGAGCCAATAGGCTTCATTTCGTCGATATAAACATTATTTAAATTAAGGGGATATTAAATCCCACATTGTTTTACCACCTTTGCGGAGAGTTGCCCTGTATTGTACTACGTACTAGGACTACTTGCATTAGCTCACGTTAGTAATCGCCAATGTTTTTATAGTTTACTATATTCGGCATGAAACTCTCTGACTCCAATCTTTGAGTCTCTTATTCGGTTTTAAAATAATGTGGGATTCAATATCCCCTTAATTTAAATAATGTTTATATCGCCGAAATGAAGCCTTTTGGCTCTTTATATTTAAGTAAAATTTACTTTCCATATTTCCTAGACCACCATCCCGACTGATATACCTCATCCTGCTGTTTTGTACAGGGCGACTCATTGCATCATGTGAGGAATGAAAAAATTCTCAGCTTCGTATATTTAAGACTAGAATCCTTAGGTATATTTAAGACTAGAATATATGCATGAGTCTTAAATATACGAAGTATATTTAAGACATGCATATTTAAGACTAGAAAGGAAGGGATCCTGGATGGTTCACTCAGGAAAAGTCAGTTAATTGGTTCAACAAGGGTGCGGTGTGTCTACTATCCATGATTCGGAGAGGATGGACAAGACTTGACACAATGTTGATGTAGAGCCTAATCTGGTTATGGCTCTGGAAAAGAACACGGATGGTTCGCTCAGGAAAAGTCAGTTAATTGGTTCAAAAAGGGTGCAGTGTGTCTACTATCCATGATTCAGAGACGATGGATAGGGCTTTACACAACTTTGATGTAGATCCTAATCCGGTGATGGCTCTTGCTTCCAGTTCAAAAGTAATTTATTGCTTTCGATAGTTCGAACTCTAGCGTGGAATGTAAACTCACATTAAATATCCCAAATTCATCCTCTCATTTCATTGCAATGCTCCAACCGTATGCAGAAGAAACGCAGAGACATTAAATGTCACAAAACCAACAAGCAAAAGAAAAAAGAAATGTTATTGCTCAACGCATTTGTAAGCAGTCTGAGTTTCCTCATCACACATTCACTAGATGTACAGTCAAGAGAAAATTTTCCTAATCTTTTACAGGAAAGATTCAAACTCTGAGAGTTTTCAAATTCACTTAGAAAATTCCATCTAGAACGGATCGATTCAAGTAGAGATATCATATACGCCCACATCAGGGTTTCTCAATCTGTGAAGTGTAGCTACCACCCTTGCAGAGGTACAGACAGAGTCCAGGGAGGGTGTGAAGAACTTTTTTATTACAATACATCTAGTCTAATTGAACTACAGAGAAAATCTTTGAAAGAGAACATTTCGTTAATAAAATCCGATCATGTCCTGTGTTCCCAAATGACTGTAAACCTGATTTTAACAAGCAGCCTTAATCCAATTTGTTACAACCAATCTATGCGAATCTGGATTTTCAACATTAGTCAGTGGGAAGACAATATTTAGAAGTCGATTGGATGCCAGACCTGATATTCACTTAGTACTGTCAAAGACTGTTCCTCGATTTTCTATCCTGGTTGACATTCATTTCATTAAAGTGGTTAAGAAGAACTATATAATTATTTTTGTTTCATTTGAACATTTTATTTTTATATCGTTATTACAAATAAAGTTCGAAGTTCATTTATGTTCATTTAATGTTTGGATTTTTAGGGAACATTAAGATTACACTAGAGGAAAGTTGATGGTGAAGAGTTTGATAACCTCTGGCCCAGATGGTAGAAATAAATAAGATTACGATCAAATGTATCGGTCTTGAGGGTACATTAATGCAAACAACCTTTTGGCTTTCCTCCCATAAATACAGAAGATATCGGAGTACTTTAGAAAATACCGACAAGGGAATCGCGCAAATAAAAGGTTGGACATCTCTAAGAAACAATTAAATAATCGATTACCTTTGTACCCAAGACAATATATTCCGTATATACAGGGTGGCCTATAAGCCCAAAGGAGATTACAATGTGAATAACGTTTTTGATTATTAATATTTTTTTTTTTTCAATCTAAGGAACATTGGGGAAATTAATCACGGAAACGTTCACAGCACCAAAACGAGCCAAAATCTTTAAGGCACATTTTTGCAGAACCAATAATTTCCCGAATATCTGCTAATTGGTCATCGCGTTTTGTCGATGTGACGGTTCCCGATTTCTTAATAGCATTACCTAAAGGAAAAGGTGTATATGAAAAGCCTCAGATAATCCAACAGCAGATGGAGAACAATTGTGCAGAAATGAGGGAGCCACAAGCGGAAACATTAAGAGCTGTCATGGAACTTGCTGTAGAAAGGGCCCGTCTTTGTGAATCCGAAAATTGAAGGCAATTATGTGTTTGTGGTTTTTAATAATTAATATAAATCTCCACGTCTTGTGTTTCATTATAACAAAAGAAAGAATAAAAATAATTAATAATTAAAAAAAAATAAAACTTTAAACCTCTTCGTGCCTTATGGCCACCTGGGTATGTCGAGAGGAAATCAAATGCCGATCTTTTGGATATACTTCCTGAGGAGGAAGAACAAACTACTTCCATAACTGCAATCCAGACGGATACATTAAACAAAATATTGACTGCACTGAAAGGCATTATCTAGGATGTCAGCTGAACACTGACAAGATGTAAGTCATTCTTCGGAAGCAGAAGACGAGGTCCTATCTGAAACCTCACGTAATCATATTTCACAACTATCTATAATGACAGCACAGGGGTCGACTTGCTCATGAAGGAGCCCCTGTCCTAGAGTAGCCATATTGCATTTCAGTAAGCCATTCTTCATATCATCCTACGGACCATTTTTGCCCTCCTGTCAACAGAATGTCTGATAACAACAGGTTCTTTCCATCTACAAATGGCATCTCCCAAAATGAGATTGTTCAGCTCATCAGACAACTGCAACCTCTAGAGGTTTCATGGATTTAAGCAGACATACTCGCTGGAGGTGATAACGGAATTAGCGATCTCTTGTTGAGCATGTGCTTGGCAACAACAACAGCAACCGATTCGTCTTACCTACACGAAGCGTTTCGCATGCCAGTGACAGAAATATTTAGCCTCGTGTGAAACACAAAGATTATATTCTCCTTTCCAACAGATTTTATGTTTAAACAGTGAGATCTTCATAAGTTGGAGAAGATGGGAGGTAGCGTTAAAATTCTTTGGCATAACGCTTTTCCATTATTTACGAAAACACATTTTTAACGTCCAAAATATCATAAGTCAAGACTATTAAATAATCTATTGCATGGCTGTTTTCAGATCATGAAAGGCATTTATTCACAATAGCAGATATTTTAACAATAAAATATAAATATATTATAAATCAACAGTTATTGCTAAGAAAATTATAATGAAAATTTCCCTCAGATATTTAACTACAAAAGATTTCTGATAATAACAATAATATTGGAAAGATCTGGGTTAAAATCCCGTGTCTGTTGTGCGTTCTATGTCCATCTCTGTAGAGAGGTAACTATGTATGTATCTATGCAAATAAAATAACTATGAATATTCGAATTTAACTAATGCTGTTTAAATTTGGCATAATATGCCATCATAATTTATTATAGCAGCGTCCGCAGTTCACTTGGTAAGTACGATGGCCTGCACTGGAAAGTAATGGATTCGTTTATTGTCTAAGAAGCGAATATATAAGGATTTTGCAATTGCAGTAGTCACAGAGCTTTTCTTCCAGAAATTCTCGCCGTCATATCGCAATACCAGTCATTCAGACCTGAGAATGCAATTGATTGATATAGAAGGCCATGTAGAGAGGGACCGTACTATCATAACATTAAATTCGTTCCTATTAAAGCAACTACATTGACCGTAACAGGCCATTTAGCCTAACACGCAAACTAACAGTGCTGGATCAAATGAGTTTTCTTGAAAATCCATAAGCAATGTTTTAAACACTAATGATGATCTGAAGTGGAGCGAAGAAAATCCAGTGAATTTTAAAGATATCAAATATTATCTAGTGTTATCTTTCGGAGGAAGTATTTCATTTTCTTACCCGCCTACGTTACGTTTAATAACATTGAGCTCCCCAGTCAAGATCGCTATTCTCTCTTTTGGTTCACGTTCACATTTATCCTATGATAATATAAATATGTCACATTAGTGGCTTGTTGAATTTCTGAAAAACGTGGTGCCTTCTTGAGTTCAAAGCACTACCTTTTGGATTCGCAACTCATAAGACTTTATAAATGTAAAATCCGCTCCTAAGCCTAATATATTGTTATCATATTTGGGAGAGGTAGCGCTTTAGGATATTCTTCCCAATATACAGGAACTGCCGATCAAGATGGTCATGGATATTTTAATAAATGACAGCCTCCTAACAAAAATTTCTCTCTCTCTGTCTGTCTGTCAGGCTTCCAAATTTCAACTTTGAACAGTCTCTGTGATTTCAAACAAGAGATGTGTAGTAACTGGCTTTGACATCACAGAGCATGTTCCTAGGCTAATATTCTACAGAACTCAGTAAACTACAATAGAACTGATAGTGTAATCCTATACGACTTTTGGCGTATGTCACTATCCTCGCATCAGCAATAGTCACAGAGGATCGTCGGCAGAGCGCCACTGCTTCCCTCCATACACGAGACTATTCTTGTTCTTTATGTCAATGTATTCCTAGTCTTCAGTGCATATTCGAATCTTTAAAATGTCTTTGAAAATGCTCGTTGGGCTAACAAATATTGGGGTGTAAATATTTACGTTAATTAGTAAATTAATCATTTTCATTCCACTTTCACGTGGATTTTATTTCATAAACATCGACGTGAATCACATCATTCTCGTTGGTTAACACCCAAGGGTATTCGAATGGCATCCTTTCATTTTGGACTGTTGTTTCACTTATTCCATGAAAGTTACAGAAAAATTAAGGTGATTATATAATCTCACATCCAAAGAATTAATTGAAATGATAAAAGAGAAAATAATACTTGCTATATTGGCAGTGCAATCCATAATGGCCATCTACACAATTACATGTGTCATTTGCGTCACACCAACCTCCATTCAAGCAAATGGTAGTACAGTTAACTTCTGCAAAAAAATGTACGACATTGATTATCATTTACTATTTTTGGAGACTGAATTACCAGCTATAGGACAAAGAGAAAGAATTATAACCACATATCTAAACTCTTCTATGGTTAAATTACACTTTCATTTGACTTTATCGAATTTATACAATTCGATAAAGTTTCTTTATTTTGGGACATTTACGAACGCTATAAAAAGACTGCTTGTGTATATCTGGTGACAAAGGAATATATGGAATAGTTAAACAGGCATGGTGTCATTTCCAGACTGATGCAATATCAAATATATGGAGCTGCTTCCTATGATATCCGATCTTAAGATTCGTTTGCATGACCAGCTCGTTTGATGTACTGTAACCCCCAAAACAGTGAGTAATGAACAGTTTATTAATAAACTCATTGTAAAATGTTAACAGTGTAAACTGAAACTTTCACTCTTTTTTATTTTTACTCAGTTATTATGTTTAGAAGTTGATATATAATTCCATAATTTTATCACTTAATGCAATTTTGTTTAATTATGATTAAAAAAGTTAACATTTAATGAGGAAAAAGTAATGAAATTTTAAGATCTAGAAAATGACAATTACATGAAGACCCCTTATGTATATTTAGTGAGAAAGGAATCTTTAACACAGAAGAAAATATTGCTTGAGATATATATGTGAAAGGATTACTGGAAACATAGATTTCTGGTTAATTATGCATGCAAAAAATAGATAAGATTTTTTACTCACGTATTGCTTTAAGAAATTGATATATAAATTCATAATTTTATCCCTTAATGTAATTCTGTCACTAAGAACCAAATAGGAGTAGGGTAAATAGGGGGATGGAACCTCACTGTCATCCCTGTCTATTCTTATTAGATGTAGATATGAAATACCACACACACACACACACACACACACACACACACTAAAATTATCAAATCGTACTGCCATGTGTTATCCCTGCTGTGAAATTAATGCAGGGAATGAAAAGAAAAAAGTATGGGAACACTAATATCCAGTAATTAATTATGTTAGAAAAATGTCTACTGTTCCCTATTGACAAGAAAACATGAATGAAAAAAAATTGTGATGATATCTCTTGATACTAAACTAAAAATTCCGATTTTTATTCCGAGTCTAAATTAGGGAAGAAATACCACACACACACACACACACACACACACACACACACACACACACACACACACACACACACACACACACACACTTAACATACCAAATTCGCATTGTCACATTGAAATTAATGCAGGGAATTAAAAAACTGTGTGTGTGCGTGTGTGTTTGTGTGTGGGGGGAGGTGATGGGGACACTGCTAATATCCAGTAGTTAATTATTTTAGAAAAATTCCAATATTCAAAATAAGGAATGAAATACCACACACTCATATTCGCAAAGTCGTCGTGCCCACCTATAAACAAATATTCTCCCATAGTTCCACTATTGAGCCAAAGATCTCAACACTTGACCAAATATCCTCTCAGAATTCTAATCTCTAATCATTACCATAATGCCATATTCGAACCAAAGGCACAACTCACGTCACTGATAGATGGCAGCACCAGGGCACATCCCAGAATTTCACCCTCTGACCATTACCCAGAATTCTACTCTCCAACCAAAAGACACAACGTCACGTCACAGAAAAATGTGTCCACAGGGAAATTCCAAGGATTCCATAATCTAACCATCACCCAGAATTGAATACTCGAACAATTACCCACAATGCACCAATGAAACCAAACAAAAAAGAGGGCGCTCACACAACTCTTGCATCCAGGAGACAGAAAATGGAACAAATGTCCATGACAATAAAGACATGAAACTACATCTCAAATTTAGGTAACTTATCTACTCTAACCAATGACGTCAATTATCTATCTAAATGAACACAGTTATCTGCTTCTGATAATAATAGAATGGGATGATACTGACGTCATTTACCACCCCCCACACCATTTACCCTAACCCTATTTTACTTAAAGTGAACGGTTAACTACTCACCACGCTCACATTATACTGTTCTGGTTCTCAACATCAGTTTTCCGGTCTTCACTGATGATCTGCGTCTATCAGGTCCTTATAGTCCTTATAAGGACTGGCTTAAAGGGGCGAAGCAAGAATGCTTTTCATCTTCCCCGTTATCTGTAGAGGACAGTGTAGGGATAAGGTGTTATTGAGCTATTAAAGCTCTGATCATGGCAGGAGGGTAACAGCAGTAGCCGAGCCTCAGTTAGAACTTCATTAGCTACAGCATTGCCATCCATTACCCTTCAAGGGTATTGGATTGAATGAATCAATCACCGCATCTCACGGTCGATTGATTCAATCACCCCTGCGTCTATCAGGTATTTGCGATTATTTTTGATATTGCTAGCTTAAGCTGGCAAAACTTTGGTGTGTGTAAATTTATTTAGTAATTTAATTTTGTTAGTAAATTTCTGAAAATTCAAAGAAACACATAATTCTCATTGGGTTTTAAACATTTTGAACGATATCGTTATATTTTGGACTGCTGTTTCACTAATTTCCTGAAACTTCCAGAGAAAATAAAATCCTCTTATATCCTAACATTAAAAGAAGCAAACTATAACTGAAATGCTAAAGATGAAACAGTACTTGCTTTTCTCGCACTGTGATCCATAATAGTCATCTGGACAATTACATGTGTCAAATGAGTCACACCAACCTCCATTCAAACAAGGCTTCGTACAGTTAAACCCTGCAAAAACAAAAAATATTATCAAAACATTGGTTGTAAATGTATCAAAAATAAGGTACATTAAATGTTCTTTTCGTATATCTTCTGAGTTATAGTCACACTAGTCGAATTTAAAAGTATAACGAAAGTAATAAAATAATTATTAGAAAGTTAGTTATAAAGGAAACTGGAAGTGCAGCAGTGCTTAAATTCTAAACAAATGCATTTTATCCCACTCTAATTCGGAGTGAGATAAAACGAAGCCGTCTTTACTTATACCTGAGAAATAAAATTCGTTATGTTATCTCAAATGAAATCTGGCTAACTTAAAACTATGAAACAACTGTTCATATTACTGTCGTCACCAAGGATAGCTGTTGAATGCCTAAGGAAGCAAAGAAGTAAATTGATTCTTTAGAGAATATATTTCTGAGAGTAGCAAGTATTATCGCATCGGCGATCAGAACACCGACATAGGTTAATAGATAAGCATCTATGAGTATTTTCATGGTGATAATATTATTATTAGTTCTATTAAGAGAGACCTCGAGGGAGTCAGAGACTCATCAAGGGAGGCCACATACTACACATACCAGCTATCATACTTATTCTCGAATTCATTCACACTGCTTGCACTCACAACATCCAATGGCAATTCATTTCCAATGGCAATTCATTCCAATCACGCACCACTCTCTGAGAGAAAAATCTAGCCCTTACACCCTTCTTGGCAGCTGTCATTCTCAGCTTCCAAGGATGTCCTCTCTTCCTTTCCCCACCCTCCATAAATTGAAAAATCCCATTTATTGAAATCCTGTATGACCTTTTCAGCAGTTTGTAAGTCTCAATCATATCACCAGGGGCGCGCCGGCCATATGTGCAATGTGTGCGATGCACATAGGCGCCACGATAGTAAAGGCGCCAAAGTTGAGGAAATACTTAAAAAAAAAACGTTTTTTTAAGTGATTTTTTATTGGAAGGAGGATAGGGGCGCCAACTAAAATTTTGCACACAGGCGCGGGACACTACTGACGCTCCCTGCATATCACCCCTCTTTCTCCTGTTTACTAGTGTATGCAATTTATCAATTCTCAACCTGTCTTCATAATCAGTATTCCACAATCCTGATATCATTTTTAACACTCGGCTTCGTACTCTCTTCAATATATCAGAATCACATCCGAAACCAGGAGACTAGACCTGCGCGCAATAGTCCAAGTGAGGTCTTATAAAGGCCTTAGAAAGAGACAAAATAACATCCTTAACCTTTACATGTGAAGGTTCGTTTGAGCATCAATTATCTTTTGAGTTGTATTTGCAATCTTTGCCACATGGCCCCTGAACTTCAACTTCCTATCTATTAACACTCCAAGATCCCGAACCTCATCAGTTTCTTCTAGACTAATCCCGCCAATATAATACGACATTGGATAGGTAATCATGCCGAAGTTAATGACTTTACATTCAGTGACATTGAACTGGCACCCATTTTCCCATGCCCAAATTCCAGCTTATTCAAATCATTCTGCAAGGACTGCATATCAGCAGCATTCATAATTACTCTGCCTATCTTTGTATCATCAGCAAATAACCGTATGTCGCTTGTCAAATCCTTCCCAATATCATTAATGTACAGATTGAATAACAGTGGACCAAGCACTGATCCTTGTGGTACACCACTTATTACCTTAAACCTTGCAGACTCACATTCTCCGTGTTCCAATTTTTGATATCTGTCAATCAGCCATCCTCTTATACATGCTAATGTTGTATAACCCAAATCCATTTTCTCCAATTTATACAGCAGTCTGTGATGTTGTATTCTGTCAAAAGCCTTAGCAAAATCCAACAGTATCATGGTGTATCCATTCCCCTTGTCTACTTCAATTGTAACATTGTCATAGAATATGATCACGTTGCTAAAACATGACCTTCCCTTAGTAAGCCATTGTTGTTCATTGCAAAGTAGAGATTCACTCTCAACCCATTTCTGAATGCGGGCCCTAACTAATTTCTCTAAAATCTTCACCACCACTCCTGAGATACTAATTGGTCGATAGTTTGATACATCGGTCTTTGCGCCACCCTTATGCAATGGAATTACCATACATTCCTTCCATTCCTGTGGAATCTTCCTTGTTCTGAGACTGATATTAAATATCCTGGTCAAAGGAATGATCAATTCAGCTGAACACTCTTTTAGCACGCATGCTGATATTCCATCAGTCCCTATTTCTGAATTCTTATTCAGTTTATGGAACAGCTCTAATACCTCGGCTTCACACACCTGCGTTTCTTCATCTAGTGAAGAGGTAACAGGGAGCTCAATGTTGCGTTCACTAGGATGATAGCTTTTAACAAAATGAGCACTCATTAACTGAACAACCTCGTCTGCATCAGTAACCTGACTCCATCTGGATTTAGAAGAGTTATTCTTTCATATTCATTCGTTTTTTTACTTGCAGCATATCGATAGAATTCTTGTGGGTTGTCTTTAGCACGCAGAGCCAGTTTCGTTTCATAACCAGACTTTGCATTCCGTACAAAAGTTGTGACTATTCTAGCCTGCTGCTTATAATGTTCATAACAGACGTCATCCTTCTGTAAACGGTATTCCTTCCACATCGTCCTTTTCTTACGAATCTCTTGCTTAATAAGATTGCACATCCATTTGACTCCTACTCTATTTATTCTTCGAACTCTCGGGACACATTCTGATGTCGTATCACCTAAATATTATTTAAATGCTTCCCATATACTGTCGATGTCCTTTCCATCCAGCAACCGCTCCCGTTCCACTGAACTCAATATACTCCTCAGATGGTCATAATTTCCTGCTTTGTAGTTCAACATGTAACCTTTTCTGAATGGAACATTCATAAACTTAGTCACTTACCAAGTGAGTACCACATGATCACTGTCACTAACTGGAGGCACAATACTTACGTCTTTAACTGAAATGTCCTCTGACACTATAATCAAATCTAGCACTTTTTGACCTCGAGTTCCTTCTGTCACATGCTGCTTGAGGAAGTTGTCCCGCAACAGCTCAATAAATGCATTTTCATTCTTCTCATGAGATTCTACTGCTACCCAATCAATATTTGTATAATTAAAGTCTCTCATTATGATTACTCTTTTCGAGCTCACCTTTTCTATTTGGTGATGCATTTCTTCATCACCAGCAACCGATCCACCAGGTCTATAACAACACCCCACTGGGTAATTTGTCTTCCAGATTCCACCTCACATCAAATGGCTTCAAACTCACTGCCACGTGAAATATTGTTAGTAGTATTACTACATTCATAGGTCTCAACTCTAACTGGATTTAAGTCATCCAATATCATTAGGAGCCGCCCCCTCCTCTCCTGTCCACTCTATCCTTCCTAAAAATACTGTAACTTTCACCCTCGATACCAGTTAGTAGGTCTAATTCTGATAGCCAGGTCTCACTAATTCCTACAATCTGAGGGCCGAACATATTGACTAAGGCTACAAACTCTACCCCCTTTGGTTCTGATACCCCTAGCATTCGTGTACAGACATAATAATCTACCTTTATGTTCTTTAGTATACCTTTATTTGCAGTCTGCCTAACCCAATTGGACAACTTGAAGATCTCTATTCTTCTCTAATACTTTACACATGTAAACATCTTTGCATACATATAGTTGGTCCGAACCGGACAAACACAAACCTGAAATCGTTCTCACCTCGTCAACATTCCCATTAAAAATCCCATTCCCATCATTAACACAGTTATATAACATTATCGCTGTCAAACTCACATTCACGTCGTTCCTCCCTTTATAATTTAGTTTCCCTGACTCTCTGTGTTAGGTCTCATACCAGTTATTAGTATCTTAGGCATTGAACTGCTGTTACATGTATTTAATGAAACTACCAGAAAACGTGAAGCAATCTGCAAATACTATCATCAAAGGAAAAAAATTAAAATTGAAATTTTAAAGAAGGAACTAACCATTTAATTGGCACCATGAGCCTGAATATCCAAGTGGACATATACAGACGTCAACCGCACAATACCCACCATTAATGCAAGATGGTGTACAGTTCTTCACTGCAAAAAAAATTTAAGAAAATAAAATAACCAATAACTAAATAAAGAGATCTGAGTCTTAAATAAATAAAGAAATCTGATTGTAAAAATATCACAAATCAAGACTTTTTAAAAATTGTTTTGTAAGTCGACACTCTTTTCATATCTTGAAAAAATTAAACTCACACTAACAGTCATTAAATATGAATAAAAATAAACAAATACATTTATATAATTCTATTAGCATGTGTAGCTCAATGGAACTGGTTTATGCCATCCACAGCGCTAAATCGCCTGAAGAGACCGCATTGTAAGTTCAGTTCTAGTCGCTGACTAGAGGAATTTTACAAAACCTTTTTCCAAACGATTCTCTAGTTAGTCGATCTCTGGCATGGCAAGGGTTTTTCCAATAGAGACTTGAGGTTTTCGTCCAGTAAACAGAAGAAAATATCGACAGTAGGAGCGATGCCATTTCCAGACAATAAGTATATCATTAGAATTAGGAACCACCAGATGGCAGCATTTGTCTGTCGACTATCTTCACCAGATTTATTAATTAGTGATAGTCTGAGGAATGCTATCTCTGATTGGCTACCGGTGGAGTGTGAACTGCTCCCTCAATCACCACAAAGTCAGATAGGGCTAAAATGGCCTAGTCTACCCCCTATACGGAAATAAAAAGGCGTTAGCTGATTTTTTTGGTATTACTATATAATTTTCTCTCGTCCAGATCAGTTTAATTCTCCATCATATTTTACTACTGCAACTCACATGATAACCACGATGGCCTTTATAGGAAAGACGTGACTTCGATTCTTGTCTAGTTGTGAAAATATTTCATATGCATTTTTCTACTGAATAGTTGCATGCCACAGGACAAACATACTTACTAGAGAATATGTGGTGAGTAACCATGTTATCATATCATTAATTAGATTCCTATGAAGGCAAGCACTTGTGCCTTGACAGACCACTGGGCCTAACTGTCAGGGAAAGATGAGATCACGAGATCATTTATTATCAGGCAATAGTCAAAGTACTTTACAATAGATTGTATTCCATTAATATACTCGTAATTCTACATCATTTTATAACGAATAAAAAAGATTGTATTTGTTTGTTAATTGTATAAAAAGCTCTGCTTGTTTATTCCACGTATAAAACAGCTTCGAGTACAAACAAACAGTGTGTAGGAAGCAGGCTTTTGTCTAGCCTATCCTTACAAAGAGACCTAAACTGCCGTCCAATAGGCTCGCCTAAATACTGTTTAACATATGAAAATAGATAGGGAAGGTTATTAACAGCTGGAGTCTTCACTTATCTGAAAACCCACCAATCAGTTGAGGATTACAAAATGGGCTCAGCCATTCTCGTTCACGTCAGTTCTCGTAGTCAGTCTTAAAAATCTTGGGACACAAGTCATGAAAGTTTGATCTATCCAAAACATTGGATCGAGATTGGTATCGAGGCCTTGAAGCTACCATTGTGTGAACTCCCTCCTGTTATTTGTGCTTTTTTTGTCCGTTTACTCTTTTCTGTGAATGAAGAGGTGTTTGACCACTCCCTTTCTCCTGTGTATTAATAATCTTTTCTCATCAACTTCAAATCCTATCCACAGTTTTGTTGACGACGGTATCATTCCTCGAACTTCATCAGTCACACCTCCATGTGGCGCTTCAGCAAAGATTGCGATTTGGACTTCAAAATTTTCTGTACGTAATAGTTTAAACATTGATGATTTAATAAAACTTATAAAACTTTCTGAATTGGCGTGAAGAAATTTCAGTGAATTTCTACGCTATCGAATACCATGAGGCTGTTTCTCTTAGAAAAAAGCCTCACTTCCCTTCCCATTAATTTTAATAACATTCCGATGCCTATTCTAGATCGCTTTTCCCTTAGTTGGTTCATTTTCACATCATTCCTATAAATTTAAAATACTTCACATCCATAGCCAACTCAGCCACTGTGAACGTGGCATCTTGTTTATTTAAAAGACTAATTTTTGAATGCACAAATCCTGTCACTTTATAAGTCTCATTTCTGACTAATTCCAGAGCGTCGTTCTCACGTTTGGGACAACCAAAATTCCTCTTAAAAATGCTCAATACTTCCCGGTAGTTGGCAATTAGTTTAATAATTGATATACTCACTCACAAATTCTCTCAAATAGCTTTGTTATAAATGATCTAATTCTCTTTTAGGTATTTTCGTGAGAGTTGAATCACCGAATTACTGCTCTGTGAAGTAAATCCCCCCTCCCACCACCACAAAAGTCGACAAAACTCGATCATACTAAAGAGCATTATCGATAACCAAGTAAAAAATACAGACTAGAATTCCCTACTTAAAATAAACGATCCTGTAACATTATACGAGAATTTTCAACTAAAGTTCACAGAAATATAAAAAAAGCAACAAAACCTACACAAACGAGGCGACAAACAGACAGCAATCCATGGATAAATGACGACATACTAAATACTATTACTGAAAAAGAAAATCTATGGGAAAAAAGTTAAAAAGTCACCCAGTAACACACATTTACAAACCTTATACAAAAACACAAGAAATCAACTAACAACAAAAATTCGTAGGACAAAAAGACGCTACTACTTCCAAAAATTCATGGAATATAACCACAACATTAAGCAAACATGGGCTGCACTCAACGAATTAGTAACCCGAAAAAAGAAAACTTCAGCACAAGATTTTATTGCTAAAAGCTTCGGTCAGGACACAAACCAAGAGGAACTAGCAGACTCATTCAACCATGCTTTCACAAACAACATCACACAACTCAAAAAATACAAACTACCAACGATCAACAAAAAACTACCAACGATCAACAAAAAACTACCAACACAAAGTCAACAACAAACGATGTATTTTCCACCCATAACAAAACAGGAACTGAAAGAAGCACTCCTAAAACTAAAACCAAAAGACCACTCCAGGAATAGACAAAATAAGACTCACAGACCTTATAACACACTTTGAACAAATAAATCCAATACTTTTGAAACTCGTGAACATAATATTCGACACAGCCATTATTCCACAACAACTAAAAACTGCAGTAATTACGCCAATATACAAACACGGCAAAAGAAACGATACTCAGAACTACAGACAAATAGCTACACTACCACTCATCTCAAAAATTCTAGAAAAAATAACACACACCAGACTACAGAACTATTTACAGAAGTACTGCATCATCTCACAAAACCAATACGGCTTTCAGAAAACAAAAAGCACCATTACTTTATTAGAAGACATCGCCGACACAATAAACAAAGCTCTCGACAAAAACAAGTACGCCGTCCTTATACTGCTGGACCTAACCAAAGCATTTGACACACTTGAACATGACATACTACTCACCAAACTATACTCAATAGGTATAAGAGGAACACTGCATACATGGTACAAGAACTACCTCTCAAACACAGAACACAAGTAACAAAAAGTACATGTCACAGTCGTAGTATACACGTAAAACACGGTGTACCTCAAGGTGCCATATTATCACCCACTTTATTCAATATACATTAACGATGTTCATAACATATCCATAAGAAGTCAGATATTTCAATACGCAACGAGTTGCCCGGTATTGTACTACGTACTAGGATCACTTGATTTGCTAACGCTAGTGTCGCCGATACTTTATAGTTTACTATATTCGGCAAGAAACTCTCTGATTCCAATCTTTGAGTTTCTTATTCGGTTTTAAAACTATGTGGGATTTAATATCCCCTTAATTTAAGTAATGTTTTCATTGCCGAAATGAAGCTTATTAGCTCTTTATATTTAAGAAACATTCGATTATTTTTTCTCTGAATAAATCCTTATATGATTGCATATGGAGTTCACAACATTTCTTTTGTGTATGGGACTTTTAACTGAACACCCAACTTAGGAAAGTTCATATAAATAGAAATTTAAGGAAAATAAGTTTAAAGTTTCCCCATTCTCTCCTTTCGTTTGGCAGTCTTGCCAAACAAAAGAAGAGAATGGGGAAGCTTTAAAAATTCATCCATTTATTCCAGCAACAGATGCAATGGAGACACATAACAGAACACTCCCTGCACCCAATATATGTTCCTACTATTTATGAATCCATGTTAACTAAAAATGAAAACGAAAATAGCCTCGAAGAAGGCCAAGACAATTTTAAGTTCAACAAAACGTGGTTTGTTCCACAGAAGGTGCCTTGCAGATTTTTATTAAAATTCCGCTTTGCATAGAAAATCATATAAACACAATTTTCTATTGATGTAAAGTTAACAAACTAATACGAAGGTTTCTCAGGGTGTTTTGATTACATTAAAATAATGTAAGTTTTCGAAGCTCTTTCTCTCTCTCTCTCTCTCTCTCTCTCAAATTTCTATTGTGAATAATCTGTCTGATTTGAAACGGGATTTCTACAGGTAACTTGGTTTTCAAATCTTAAAGATTGTTCTTGTTCATCTTCTACAGAATCCAACAAACTCCAATAGAACCGATGGTGTCACGCTGCACAAATTTTGGGACAACGTCTTATATTTCCATCAGCGGTTTCACAGATTATAGCGGTGGCGAGCGCCATTCTCATCTCCATATGTTGTTCTGGTTCTCAACGTCGGTTTTTCCGGTCTTCACTGACGATCTGCCTCTACAAAGTATTTTTTGATTATTTTTGATATTAGCAGCTTAAGCTGGAGAAACGTCGGTGTGTGTAAATTTATTTAGTAAATTAATTTTAGTAAATTCCAGAAAATTCAATCATTCACATAATTCTCATTGGCAAACATTGAAGGGTTTTGAACGATATCCTTATATTTTGGACTGCTGTTTCACTAATTTCCTGAAACTTCCAGAGAAAATAAAATAATCTTATATCCTAACATTAAAAGAAGCAAACTATAACTGAAACGTTAAAGATGAAATAATACTTGCTTTTCTCGCACTGTGATCCATAATACTTATTGGGACAATTACATGTGTCAAATGAGTTACTCCAACTTCCGTTCAAGCAAGGGTTCGTACAGATGAACCCAGAAAAACGAAAACAGTATCAAAACATTGGTTGTAAATGTATCAAAAATAAGATATTATTAAAGATATATTTTTCTTTTAGTATACCTTCTGAGTTATAGTCACACTAGTCGAATTTAAAAGTATAACTGAAAGAAATAAAGCTATTAGTAAGTTAGTTATGGAGAAAATGTTCTTTTATATCTCGTACAGCTGCCTAGTACCGCCTAGTAACGCTGCCTAATGATGCAGGGTTATTTTGAAATTGAAAATGGCTTACAGCCACGGAAGATGATGCCTCAAAATACTCGAAATAATAGGAGACATGAATATAAACATTAGGAATATAAATGACAACACAGAACAATACCTACACCTCTTATCCGCATATAACATAACCCCATCCATACAGTCGTATACACGAGAAGAGATAATCGGAAATACAACAACCTCATCCTGCATTGATCATATAAATATAAGGGCACCTCCAAACAGCCACACAGCAGCCGTCATAACATGCAAACTGGCAGACCATTATTTCACAGCATTACAGTAACACATTGAACCAGAACCCATAAAAATCACTGAGACTACAAAACAGTATTATAGCATTCTAAACGAAACAATAGGTACATGATGAAATCAGAAAAAAAGACTGGATGCAGATAGCATCTTTATATAATAATCTTAAACTTGCATTTAACAAAATATATAACAAAGCATCAACAAAAATAAAAATACGCCCCCAAACGAAATAAAATCCATCGATAACAGACAACATATTAACAGACATACAAAGAAAAGATGCCCTATGGAAACAACTTAAGAAGTCGCCGAACAATATCGCTTTAAAAGCTGAATACAAAAGAAAACAGAATATCCAAACAACACAGATTAGAAAGCCAAAAATAAACTATTACAGCAACAAATTAACAACAGCTCAGAATGATATAAAGGAAACCTATCACCTGATTAATGAAATGCTGGACAATATACACAGAACCACTGTCTCAGAAACAATAAAACACAGGTTTTGCCTGCGACCCCAAATCTCTCAAACAGTTGGCAAACAACTTTAATCAGCACTTCGTGAACTCTGTCCAAAAACTACAAGAGACAACCTTTCCTCACACAAACGAACATTCTCCACTAGGTCCACGAGCAACCCAGTCGATGTGGTTCCCCACAGTAACAAAAGAAGAACTATCACTGGCAATTCAACAAATTAACCCTAACAAAGGACCGGGATAGACGGAATCAGACCAAAAGACATCAAGAAACACTCAACCGACCTACTTCCAGTTATACAAAAACTGATAAATAAAATCTTCGAAACGGGACACATACCTGAAACACTGAAGACTGCATTAATCACACCCATACACAAACAGGGAAAAAGAAACATTATAAGTAATTACAGACCCATCGCCACTTTGCCTGTAATCAACCAAATTATGGAGCGCATTGTACATCAGAAACTTTCCACATACGTTGAAAAATTTCAAATCATACCCAAAACACAATATGGCTTTCAAAAAAATAAAGGAACAGCACACTCCTGGAAGATTTCACAGATCTAATAAACGCTGCATTGCATAAAAACAGAATAACATTAGTGGTATTCATTGACCTAACAAAAGCATTTGACACACTAACACACAAAACCTTGTTAACGAAACAAATGCATATCGGAATTGGAGGTCGTCTACTCCAGTGGTTTAAAGCATACATCAAAAACAGAAAGCACACCACACTACAGCAAAGAGGTAGATGTAACCTGTGGAGTACTGCAAGGAGCTGTTCTATCTCCCATTCTATTTAACATATACACACACGATATAAGCCACCTTCCCCTAAAAAGTATAATCTTCCAGTACGCAGATGCAAGCCATAGTATCCATTCACAACAACGCAAATATCGCTTACACAAATATGCAACACGACATCAATCAAATCACTAACTGGTTAACCGAAAACGGCATATATATATAAACCCTGGAAAAACAAAGCTAATGATATTCAAAAACCCCCAAACCCTGCCCATAGAAACTAAATATATCACTATCAAACATTCATCCTCCTATATACAAAGTGCAGAACCTAAAATCACAACCATCACACAGGTGAACACAACACACTACCTTGGACTTCACTTCGATGCTGATCAAAGTTGGAATAGCCATACGAAATACCTACATACCAAGCTCAGGATAATAGCAAGCAAACTATACAGATTAAAAGACATTGCTCCAACCCACATAAAAATACTAATCTATAAAGCATTATGTGAAAACATTTTAAGATATGCAATCACATCATACGTATTCTGCGCAGACTACAGACTTAACAGGCTACAATGGTTGCAAGATAAAATGATAAAACTGATATTCTGGGAACAACCCACTCTTATGCAGGAAACATGGACAAAACACAAAATATTTAAGGTGAAACACTTACGCCACTACACAGTCATGTTAAAACACTACTACAGCCCAACCTATAGAGTAACCAGAACAATATATCAAATCACAAGACCACAGTCAACAAACTACATAACATATAAGTACAACAATCAATACGGCAAAACCACCCGAAACTTCTACGTACCTGACATGATAAACAAACTGCCGTTCAAAGACAGAAACCTAGGGACATACAGAGAGCTGAAACAGGCACTATATAAATATTATAGCGAGAATGAAAATTAGAGCAATTCCTGTTTCTATCTCCCTCCCCATACCCGCCCGCCCGCCCGCCCGCCCGCCCGCACGCACGCATACACACACACACACACACACACATACACACACATACACAACCTATGACAAACCGCCCTCTCAGAAAAAAACATCACTACAAGAACACAAAGAAACAAACACACCATGTCTAAATCCAACCCTACTTGTAAAAAAAAATTAAAAAAAAAAATTTTTTTTTAAAAATATAAAAAATAAAAAAAGGAAAAAAAGGTTAAACTGTAATAGCAATTGAAGTCTTCCAAGCACGTACCAATAAACAGTAAATTCATCACCTGGCTTGCGACCAGTATAGAAACTTAACCATGAAACTACCACCAGCTATCATCTATTATCTTCCTCAGATAAACTCTGCTAAGCTTCCAGGAAGAAATCAGAAATGCCTCCCAAAGAAAGAAAGAATATAATACATTATACAGAAAAAAGTACTATTATTATTATTTAAAAATATTATTAACTTTCAAGTATCTGTTATTCACAATTGTAATGTATTATAATTATTACTGTATCTATGTATGTAATTTATCTGGGATATAATAAAATGTTTAAATGTGAAAAAAAATTATTTAATAATATTTTTTATATTTTTATATTTAATAATATATAATATATAATATTAAACGTGGCATAAAAATAATAATAAACCGCTGAAACCATAAAACACAGCTTCATTAAAGACGCAAAACCTATCCAACAAATAGCAAATGATATTAACCAATAATTTGCCGACTCCATCAAAGAACTGCACAGAAATATTCTCCCAATCACAAAACGTATTCCTCCTATTGAACCACAATCAAAACAGACATTACTGTTCCCAACCATAAAAGCAGAACTTCTCTCCGTAACTTATTATTAATACAGTTTTCAGAAAAATAAGTCAACAACATCTCTCTTGGAAGACTTTACGGACGTAATTAATACCGCCTTAGACAAAAACAAAATTGCCATGGTAGTCTTTATAGATCTAACTAAAGCATTCGATACACTTACACATCAAACCTTGTTAGAAAAGCTGAGGCATGTTGGAATAGATGGACCTCTGCACAGGTGGTTTACAAACTACCTTCAAAATGGAAAGCATATCTCACGTATCGGGTCAAACCGAAGTAGAGAGCTACCAGTAACCTGTGGGATGCCACAGGCAGCTGTACTCTCCCAACACTTTTCAATATTTACACGCACGATATTAATCAGCTACCTCTAAAAGGTAAGATATTTCAATGCGCAAACGATACAGCAATAATATCCATCCATAATAATGCAAGCATAGCCCAAACAAATATGCATCATGACATAAATCTGCTCATAGACTGGTTCACCAATACTCCATAAACCTAAACTCAGATAAGACAAAATTGATGATATTCAGAAATCCACTGACACGAGCAGATGATAACAAATATATAACCATCCAACATCCACACTCCAACATAAAAACACACAAAACAGCAAAACCACTACGATCACACAGGTTGAAACAATACGATACCTTGGAATTTACTTCGATGCAGATATGAACTGGAATAGCCACAAAAACTGTCTACAAAACAAACTCCCAACAATAACTAGCAAACTCTACCGGTTAAAAGATATTGTCACCACACGCCTAAAAACACTAATATACAAAGCACTATGCCAAAATATACTAAGATACGCGATAACAACGTATGCTTTCTGTGCGCCCTACAAACTAAATAGATTAATGTCGTTACATTACAAAACGATAAACTTGGTAATTTAGGAACCAATAGACAGTAACGTCTTTATGTACACTGCAATGTCAGAAAACAAAATACTCACAGCAAAACACTTGTTATTATGCAGCTTTGCTAAAACATTATTTCGATGCCAACTACAGAACAGTCAGAATACATAGCGTATAACAAGACCAGACAACTAATTATATACATATAAATACCATAATCACTAAGGAAATGTCACAGGAAGCTACTCCATCCCAGACAAGCTAAATAAATTACCTTTTGAACAGACGAACCCTAACAAAACTACTGAAAAGAGGCCTAAGGACATACTATGAACAAGAAACACACACTACATCCCATTTAAACTTAATGAAACACAATGTATTCTTCCAGGCTTCCAGTTCAGCGATGCATCAGGACATTCCAAATTATTGTGTGTGAGTGTGTGAATTTCTGAACCTACGGCTGTAGTGGAAATCAAAACTGTCAACATTAGCCTAATTCCCAACACAGCAAACAAACGAATAAATAATAACTAACCAGTGTCATTTTCAGATAAGCTTAACAAATATGCTTTGAGGATGAAAGCTGAGAAATTACATCTCAACCAAGAATAACAAAAAAAAAAGAAAGTAAGAAAAAAAAAGGATAGAATCTTGGGTAGAATCTTAATTGCTCTTTATCACCAGCCAAATTGTTGCTTGAATGATATCTTCTTTTGACTGTGTATCAATTATGTGTGTGAATAAAACGAACTGACCCATTATTATTATTACTTTAGTAATAATAATAATGGATCAGTTCGTTGATTTTTAATTGTTGTAATTAGTTCGATAGCTTCTTTAAAACTGCATCAAGGGGACCGCAACTATTGGAATGACTTCTTTGTGTTTAAGCTACAAACAGCCATCTTCGATTGCCAGATCTCGATATTTAGTAATTTTTTCCAGTTCTTTGTTGTTATCACTGGGTACAGCGATGCGATATCAATAATCCAAACCTATCGATGTATGTGTTCCAAATGCCGATCATTTTGTAATCGAAAGTCCCAGAGAATTTTTGCTGTTTCGTTTTCCAATACAATCTCTATTTTATGCTGCCACCAGTTATCAGATATAGGAAATCCATATTTTTTGCCTACATGCCAATGAACTATTTTGGCCACTTGATCATGGCGGTATTTATAATCCGTTTGAGCTATCTTGCTGCAGGCACTGATTAGATGTTCTACAGTCTGTATATATATTACATAAATGGCATTCCCAGAAAGAACAAAAAACAAGGTTTGCCAGGACCCGCACCAGTCATAGTTCATCTGACAAGCAAGTCCACAACAGACAATCAGATAAAAGTCACAAACTTCAAAGTCTATATAAATAAAAAGCTCGGAAGACATAGATAGGCTGCCAGAGTGAAACAAAGGACTCCAAATGAGTTCAGAAAGAAGACTTTAACACAACAAAAATAAATGTGAACCATCAGATAGATGTAATTACACCAGTATACAACAGCAATTGTACTTTCGACTGGCTTGATGTATGGAAACAACACACAGTACAAGCGAGAGGTCTCTCAATCTTGTATACTAACATCAGAAGTATCCGAAAACATTGATTATTGTTACAGGCTTATTTGAGGAATTACACCAGTGTTATTGATATATTGGTACTAACAGAAGTATCCATAACTAATTACGAAGCGACTGTTTTCCAAATTACAAGCTTCCAACAACATAGATCACGACGCCAAACAAAAAGTGGGGATGGAATATTAATATTTATCGACATAAATTAATAGCAAAAAAAACTGTCTATCAATTTGAGCATGCTGAAACCCTTTGCATGGAAATCACTAATACCACGAATAGACAGCATCCCATAATACTAAATGCAAATTACAGGCCACCAAACTTAAACATGATAAAATTCTTGCAGGAACTCAATTGTTGGCTTTCAGGCCAAGATATATACTCAACCGAATACTTAGTGATAATCGGCGACATAAACATAAATATTGAAAACGAAAACCAGAACAACACTGTACAATACCTAGACACGCTATCCATGTATAACCTAATACCAACAATAACATCGTGTACTGGAGAAGAAATATTGGGAAATATTATCACTGATTCCTGTCTAGATCATATAAACGTCCGAGCACCACCAAATAGTTACACTGCATCAGTCATAAAGTACAAAGTAGAAGATCATTACTTCCCTGCTCTAAACCTGCACACCAAGACAATATCCATGCAATGTCCCTCAGAAGAAAAGCGACAGAAAACAATAATGGACGAAGAAATAATCAACCAGGAAATAAGAAAAACAGAATGTGAACACCTGGCATGAGATTTAGCAGATATCTTATACAACAACATTAAACTCACAATGGAGGAAATATATAAGAAAGCTGCAAAAAAAAGTTAGAATTGGTTCACGAGCAACCCAAAATCATTGGATAACAAAAAACCTTAATCCTAGAAATACACAGAAAGGACGCTCAATGGAAAGAATTAAAGCGATATCCAAATAACACAGCTTTGAAAACTGAATATAAGATAACAAGGAATCGCCTTACAACACAAATCAGAAATGCAAAAAGAAGCTACTACAGAGACAAACTAACCTCCGCACAAAATAACATGAAACAAACCTGATCAGTGAAATGCTAGATTGTGTTCCCAACACCACTGCCTGGTGAAATCATGAAACACAGCTTCATGAAAGACGCAAAACCTATTCAACAACTAGTACATGACTTAACACTTTCATTGCCAAGCTGAAAATTGGAATTTAGTGTGGTGGGCAATTTTTTATTTTTATTTTTTTTATTTAGTTAGCGACGTCCACGCGATAACGCGTGATCGACCGTTTGGTGAGGTCTTGCATCGCGCGATATCGCGTGATTGGCAATGAACGTGTTAAACTAATACTTTTCAGTCTCCATCGAAATTTGCACAGATATTTCCCCAATCACAAAACGTGATTCTGCACTTGGATCACAATCAAAATAGACATTATGGTTCCCAACCATAAAAGAAGCAGAACTTCTCTCTGTAATACATCAAATCAAACCGAACAAAGGCCTAGGAATTGGTGGTATTAGACCTGAGGATATCAAGCAACATGCAACTAGCTTAGACCCTATCCTACTAAATTTAATAAATAAAATATTTAAAACAGGATAGATACTAAGTATGCTAAAGACCGCCATAATCACACCCATATAGAAGCGTGATAAAAGAAATTTAATCAGCAATTACAGACCCATAGCAACATTACCAATAATCAATCAAATTATGTAGCGAACAGTACTAAAGAAACTCATAGCATATATAAATAACTTTCACATTATCACCAAAACACAATACGGTTTTCAGAAAAATAAGGGAACAACATCTCTCTTGGAAGACTTAATTAATAGACGTAATTAATACCGAATTAGACAAAAACAAAATTGCCATGGTAGTCTTTATTGATCTAGCTAAAACATTTGATAGATTCACACATCAAATCTTGTTAGAAAAGCTGAGGCATTTTGGAATAGATGAGCCTCTGCAACGGTGGTTTACAAACTACCTTCAAAATAAAAAGCATATCACACGAATTGGGTCAAACCGAAGTAGAGAGCTACCAGTAACCTGTGGAGTGCCACAGGAAGCTGTTCTCTTCCCAACTCTATTCAACATTTACATGCACGATATTAATCAGCTACCTCTCAAAGGTAAGGTATGCCAATACGCAGAAGATACAGCTATAATATCCATCCATAATAACGCAAGCATAGTCCAAACAAGTATGCAACATGACAAAAATCTGCTCATAGACTGGCTCACCAAAAACTCCATGCACCTAAACTCAGATGTTTCTCAGTAATCACAATTAATGATATTCAGAAATCCATTAACTGGACAAGTTGATAACAAATATATAACCATCCAACATCCACTGTCCAACATAAAAATACACAGAACAGTAAAACCAATACGATCACTCAGGTTGAAACAATACAATACCTTGGAATTTACTTCGATGCAGATATGAATTGGAATAGCCACATAAACCATCTACACAACAAACTCCGAACAATAAGTGGCAAACGCTACAAGTTAAAAGACTTTATAGGCGTTACATAGTTCCCATACGCCTAAAACAGTAATATACAAAGCACTATGCCAAAATATACTAAGATACGCTATAATAACATATGCTTTCTGTGCACCCTACAAATTAAATAGATTAATGTCGTTACAGTACAAAATGATTAAACTGATCTTTTGGGAACAAAGAGACAATAACGACTTTATATACACTGCAATGTCAAAACACAAAATACTGACAGCAAAACATTTATGTAGCTATGCAGCTTTGCTAAAACATTATTTCGATGCCAACTACAGGAAAGTCAGAAATACATCCCGTATAACAAGACCTCAGACTACTAATTATATCACAGATAAATACAATAATGTCTTCAGAAAGGCCACACAAAACTTCTACATCCCAGACATGATAAACAAATTACCTTTTGAATACAGAAACCTTACGAACTACAATAGCCTGAAAAGAGCTCTAAGGACATACTACGAACAAGAAACACCCACCCAAAATACCATATAAACTTAGTGAAACACAGTGTGTGTGTGTGTGTGTGTGTGTGTGTGTGTGTGTGTGTGTGTGTGTGTGTGTGTGTGTGTGTGTGTGTGTGCGTGCGTGCGTGCACGGGTGGCGTGCGCGAATTTCCCAATCAACAGCTGCAGTGTAAATCAAACTAATAAACATAGGTTTGATTTTTCGAAACTTCCCAACACAGCAAACAAACCAATAAATAATAACCAACTGTTGTCATCCTCAGATTAGCTTACAAATAAGCTTCGCGGATGAAAGCTGAGAAATTAGATCTCATCTAAGATTTAAAAAATAAAAAATAATTAAATAAAATAAAAAATAATCTAAACCCATATATCACATTTATTTTAGTGCTGTAGTTACAGCACTTAAATAATTGTAAATATATATATAACTAATTGTTAAATGAACAAATGCTGTATTATTATTATTATTATTATTATTATTATTATTATTATTATTAACAGGGGGGAAAGAAAAGAAAGAAAACAAAAACCTGTATGAATTTCATTAAAAATAAATAAATAAAAATAAACAGAAGTAAACCTGTTGTAAATAGGTAATCTTATGTTGTAAATATGTAATCACAATATTAACCATCATTTTAATTTAAAAAAATGATTGAATTTTTTTTAAAGAAAAATATATAATCAAGTATGTATCATATGTAACCAAATGCATGTAATGCATGTATTATATGTAAAAAAAAATATTAAGAGAGACCTCCGGGGAGTCAGAATTATCATGAATTATATTGTAAATGGTATAATTAAAACTAAATCACTTAAAAAATTATTATTATTATTATTTTAGGATCAGGAATACATGGAATCTGTCCAAAATACATCCAAAGACACTCTGTCCTGTTATACTAAAACTGCTAAATAAAATCTTCGAAACGGAGCACATTCCTGAAACACTAAAGACTGCATTAAACACTCCTATACATAAACATGGAAAAAAACATTATAAGCAATTACAGAGTCACTGCCACGTTGTTAGTAATCAAAGAAATCATGGAGAGCATTATGTATCGCAAACTCGCCACAAACTAAAAATTTCACCATTCTCCTAAAAATATGATTTTCAAAAACAGAAAGGAACAGTCCTGGAAGATTTCACAGACCTAATAAACGTTACATTACATAAAAAGAGAATAGTATTAGTCGTATGTATTGATATCTAATAGCGTTTGATACACTAACACACAAAATCTTGTTGAAGAAACTAACACACATCGGAATCGGAAGTCGTCTACTTCAGTGGTTCTAAGCATACATGAAAACAGAAAGCACATAAGGCGTATAGGATCAGCACACGGCAAAGAGCCATCGGCTCTTTGCCGTGCCCTTCCCCCCCCCCCCCCTCTGCGGACATGGGCGTCCGCAGAGGGGGGGAGGAAGGGCACTTTCCCCCGGGAATTACTTGTGAAAAAAAATCCAAAAAATTAAATAATTAAATATAACTTTATTGATGTAATTATTTGACTCCAAGCTTTGCTTCCTCTCACCCTGAAACATTATCTACGGACGACCATGCCGGAGGAGTAGCACAAGGAACTGCTTTTTCTCCCATTCTGTTTAACACATACACACAAAGCATTAGCCAATTTCTCCTAAAAAGCAATAGAAGACGATACAGTCGTAGTGTCCATTCACAACGACGTAAACACAGCTTATACAAATATACAACGCGAGTTCAATCTGATTACCAACTGGCTAACTGAAAACGGCATAAAAACAGACTACACTTCGATGCAGATCAAATACAAATTTACTATACAACAAACTCAGGATAATAGCAAGCGAACTATATCGATTAATTGATATTGCTCCGAGACCCACAGAAATACTAATCTATAAAGCATTATGTGAAAACATTTTACGATACATAAATACATCGTACGCATTCTGCGCAGACTACAAACCTAACAGATTACAATCGAACTAACTAATATGCTTAGTTAGTTAGTTAGTTCATACTTATAAGGGCAGCAAGAACAGGACACAAAATATTTAAAGTGAAACACCTATGACACTACACAATCATGCTAAAACATAACTTCAGCCCAATCTGCAGAGTAACCAGAACAATATACGAGATAACAAGACTACAATCAACAAGCTACTGACAGATGAATACAATAATCACTACGGCAAAGCCATCAGAAGCATGTAATCAACAAACTGGCATTCGCTGAGAAAAACCTACGAAGTTACAGAGAGCTGATACCGATCCTATGTAGATGATATAGAGGGCAAAAGTAAGACAGCAATTACTTAAACAAAACTATTAAGAATTCTCTCAGAAACCAATACAATGACTATCTCTGTATCTCACCCTGCCTGTCTATAAACTATATGTGATCATTCTAGCTTAAGCTGGTGAAATATCGGTGTGTAAATTTAATTAATAAATTTGAAACAATTCACTGAATCACATCATAATTTTCATGGGCAAACATTCAATGGTATTTGAATGATATCCTTATACCCGTATTTTGTCTGGAAGTTTCCTAAAATTTCAAGACAAAATGAGATAATCATATATTCTAACATTAAAAGAAATAAAATTTAACTGAAATGGTAAAAGATGAAATAGTACTTGCTTTTCTCGCACTGCGATCCATAATATTCATCTGGGCATATACATATGTCCTGTGTGAAACACCAACCTCCATTCAAGCAAGGGTTCGTACAGTTGAACTCTGCAAAAAGAAAACTCATATTAAAATGTGGTTGCGAAAATTATCGCAAATCACGTCATTAAAATGTTTTCCTCCCATATCCTATGAGAGGAAAACATCCCTAAACGATCTGTAAATCATTTAAGTTACTAAACTGACTCTGATGTTCAATTTCAATGATTAAAATTTTTTTCATCGGCGAAAGGACAATTTCTAAACTTACCAGGACTTTCAGTCGTAGCATTGATGGAAACGATACAAAAGAAAATTATAAAGACACATCTGAGCACGTGATTAAACATCTTCAAACTGAAAATACCGGATTACAAGAGATGCACTGAAATAAAACAAGAATAGGTATTGTTTTTAACATAACGGGAACAATTATTATTCGCATATATTTAAAAATAATTAGAAATGGTTATTAACTATCTCTCGCTAAAGTTATATGATGACCGTCAATAACTCCATTTTTCTTGGTAATTCTTTTACATTTTCGTCTGAATCATTTTTGCGATTATTTCCATTTGTGGACGAAGAACTAATCTACTTTCTAATATTATCTATCTATCCAGGTGATTCTAGGTCATTCCCGATGTCTTTGACAAGAGGTGAAGCCCTCTAGTGCTAATTTATTTAAGTTATCTGATCTATCTACGCGGCCCAACCACAGGAATTGTTTACAACTATCTTAGTGATGATTTTTCTTGTGTTCTGGCAATGGAGCAGACTTTCCTTCTAACCTTCGTCATTTGTTATGTGTGCCCCATATGGTATCTTCAAAAGGTTTCTGTAGCCCTTATCTCGAACGCCAACAATGTTTTTTTAATTTTCCTATAGTAAGACAGAGTTGACAAGGGTATCGAGGACACAGAGTTTCGTAGCTAAATGTATTTTATTGTCCTTCCCAAGTGGCTATGACTTCTGAAGGGCAAACAGTTGCTTTAGCAAGCGTGCTTTAATGTGATGTTTAGACAGACCATCTCTGTGGTGTACGCTTCCCAAGTAGGTGAATCTTTCTACTTCGTCCAATTTTTCAACATTAATTGATTTTTATAGAGTTATTGCTTGAATAGATCCTTTTTTATTTATGAATGCTGATCTTGAATCTATAACCGTTAATACCTTAGAAACTCTGTTTGTTAATTCTTGCAAGTGATGTTCATTCCTACTATTATGTTAATGTCAATATCATTGGAGTATTACTGATTTCTTTTTATTCTACCACCAACTATAATTTCCATACTACTACTTTCCAAGGCTAAGTTTATTATATATTCCAAATAAAGGTTAAAAAGAATCGGCGAAAGTATGCAATCTTGATGCACAACTCTTTCCATTTTGAAAGGCTTGCTGTAGTTACCTTCATTTCTATTCACATTTCTGAGGAACAGTAAAGAGTTTTAATTAGGCGGACTATTTTATTATCTATTCCATATTGGCTCAGTGTTCCACACAATGCCTAATGCCATACTGAATCAAACACCTTCTGTATATCTATAAACATGACAGTATTTTATTATGTTCGCTATATTTTTCTACAGTGAGATGAACTGTAAATAAGTGATAAATTGTACTCCTGTTTGTACGGAATCCTGCTTGATTCTCTGAATGTACTCTTTATATTTCTAATTTTTAATCCTGCTTGATTCTCTGAATGAACACTTTATATTTCTAATTTTTATTCCTGCTTGAGTCTCTGAATGTACACTTTATATTTTGCTCTCAATCTTTCACGTTTATTAGGCCTAGTGGCGGATTACGTTCGTATTAGGCATAGCCTATTACGATTCGAAACTCCGGCCGCTTCGAGGTTAAGGTGGTTTGCCCTATGCCTTCTCCTCTCAATCATAGAGAGGAGGATTATATTGAGATTACAATACTGGTGGTAATTGAGTGTTCTCAGCTATGAGATAAACATTAAGAATTATCGGTTTTTAAAGAATATATCGGAGTTACTTCTTTTCTATGTTAATGTTAAGATTTGATTTCAATTATTGTCAAACTCTAGTAATCATTACTGCTAAAACTTTAGTATTAATGACTATTCCTCGAAGACTTGCATTACATTTCCGTGATTGGTGCATTGCCGCAAACAGAGTGGTGCATTGGAGTCAAGAACAATAGGAAGGATGTGAGGAATTTTTACCATGTTATGGTGCACATCGGTAGCAGTCAATCACGTAATCCTTATCAAAATAGTCCTGGGATAAATAAATGGTATATACTCATTTATAATCTCACTGCGAGGGTGAAGGGTTCAGGAAGGACCCTGAAAAGATTCATACCATTAATGAGGTGTCCATTCTGCGAATAGAAGATTATGAGTTGGGAGAACTTGATTGAAGACAGGTTCACCCATCCCAGATTAGAGTCGAACTTTAGATTTACATCCCATTCAATACCCGAATCCATCAAAAGTCTGAAAACGTCATATCTTCAATACCAAAAATCGATTCAAAATGACTCGGTGGACGTTTGACTCCAACCTCGAGTGCATCATGTAAGATTCGAATCTCTTCTAAAAAAAATCTGCGTTGCAGAATTTTTTATAAGATTCCTCTCACTTTCACATGAAAGAGACAAGGATGTACATGAAAACGGAGAATTACTCCCCGAGGACACTACAATTAAACCAACACCGTTTGTTGGCAGTAAATCAAAATTCTCAGTCGCCAATTATGATGAATGTAACAAGTGGATTGAATGATATTCAGATTGCATCTACCCAGTTGTGTTTTCTGATGTCGTTCTGATTAAAGTAATTTAAAAGTAGACGTAGTGCACAAGTTGAAACATAATAGAAAACGATAGTATTTAAATATTATTGAAGATTTAAAAATGTAGGAATTGGGTATGCAAATTCTCCATTTTTCCGATGTTGATTAGGTGGCGTAGTTAAGGAGTTAATAAGAATTTTTGTGCGTTTATTTATTTATAAATTCGGGTTCCTAGAAGCACAAAATTGTTAACTGCTTCCATTTTCTCCTCATCTACTTGAAAATCATTAAGTTCACATGTTGCGATAACGTTTGTCTTTTTGAGGTTAAGTTTAAGACCATATTTAGCACTTTCTTCTTTAGCTTTCATAATAAGTTCCTCCAAATCTTCTTTGCATTCTGCTATCAAGGTGGTATCATCTGCATAGCTCAAATTCTTAACATTTCTTCCACCAATTTTAATTCCAACCGAAGACTCCTCCAGCCCTGCCATTCTTAAAATGTATTCGCTGTACAAGTTCAGTTACCGAGATTAAATACATCCTTGTCGCACCCCTTTACCTATAGTTAAATAGTCAGTTTCGCCAAAATCTGTTAGGACAGTAGCTTCTTGTTCATAATAAAGATTCCCCATAAATGCTCTGGGACTCTCATTGCTCTTAACAGATTCCACAGTTTCACATGATCTACAGAATCAAAAGCCTTGCTATAGTCAAGGAAACAAAGGTAGATATTCCTGTGCACTTTCTATTATCCATCTCACTTTGGCGATTTGATCTCTTGTTCCTCTGTCTCTTTCGAAATCCTTCCTGTTCATCTGGCATTTATATCTTCATGAATGGTTCCAGTCTTCTTTTCTGAATGATTGTAAGACTTTACTTGCATGAGAAAATATTTCTATAATTTTCAGCCACTACTGTCTTGCTTCGCCTTTCTTCAATAAAGGTATATAAACTGATTTTTTCCATTCCCTAGGCGATGTAGTTGTGATACAAATTTGCCGATATAGAGCTGTTAAAATTTTAACTGCCTCTTCTCCCAAGGCTTTGAGCAGCTCAATTGGTATTCCATCTCCTCCTGGTGCTTTCTTACTGAATAGCTGTTGCAGTGTCCACATCACTTCACTCTCCAGTGGTACTGGCTCCTATGTATAATCCCGCTGTTCAAATTTCTCAGTAATTTTGGAGTCCTTTTTGTGTAAAGGGCTTCTGTATACTCTTTCCTTCTTTCTTTGATGTCTGCAGCTTCTGTAGGATATCCTTTGTGTTTACTTTTCAATATTGTCACCTTGGCACTAAACTTCCCTGTTAGTTCTCTGATCTTTTTGAAAAGATTTGTTGTTTTTCTTTTCTTGTTTTGGTTTTCTATTTGTTGGCATTCCTGGTTAAAGTATTTTTCCTTGTCTCTTCTGGTTTGTCGTTGAAACTCTGGATTCAAATGCCGTTCTTCCTGCAAATTTCCTTCATTTTCCTCCTTTCCTAAGCAGTTTTGATAGCATTTTCTGACAGCCATTTGGACTTCTTAAAAACTGTTGGAATATTCTTCTTTGCTTCTGTTTTAATTATATCTCTAATCTATTCCCATAGTTCATTTGGTTCTTTTTCACAGAAGTTGAGTGTGTTGAATCTGTTCTGTATATTAATATTGTATTCAGCTGGTATGTTTCCAAGATCATATCTGATCGACATTTGTGTTGTTTATTTTATTTTATTACATTGATATTTACTTTTTAAAGTCTTCTTGTAAATGACGTTAGCAGGTGTTTCCTTCCAGTTATACATGTTGATCACTCTCCTCACACAGAATATATATATATAACTGAGCAAGGAGAAATATTCCAGCTACGTAGCCTATCAGAGTGACTGTAAGTTATCAGAGGAATGGTAAGGAGTAAAAAATAACCTTTCAATTTGCAATCTGATATCTGAATCTTCAACATAAAACACAATTCTCGACTTTTTCGTCTCATAGGTGGCATTTGTGCGTATGTTCGGTTTGTGTGATAGAGAGAGAGAGAGAGAGAGAGAGAGAGAGAGAGAGAGAGAGAGAGAGAGAGCATATGCGATTTACTGCCTTAATCCCTATAATTAAAGAAGTTAAACTGATGGTAAGATGCTCTACATACATTTTTAACAAAAGTCCTCTCAAGTAACTGATCGTTCAAAGTCGTTACTATTTAATGAGTACGGTGGATATTAGCAAACTTTTTCAGAAAGAAAATATTCCAATATTTGCTATTTTCAAGGTTGTTGTAACAGCGTGACACTGATAATACGAATGAGAAAAAATCACTCCAACGCCATCTGTCTCATGAGTCATGCATTCAAGAGCTATAAGATTCTGCTAACTCTACATGATAAGAATTGCTTTTGCAAGAATGTCATTGTTTTATTCGTGAGACCCCCCTCCCAACACACATAAAAAATTGTCAACATATACATCAGTACTATAGGCTGGCTAAGGATTTTTTTTATCTTTCTTATTATTTTTAAAAAATTTTTATTTTAGCTGAAATTAGAAGCACAAAGCAAGTTTAGATGTGTATTGTTTCTTTCACAGTGTCTCGTTTAAAAAGCAAAGTTTTGCAATATGTTATTTAGTACACAGATCAAACATTGTATTGTATATTCATGCAAATTTTAGAAGAGTTTAGAAATAGATAGATCAGAAAGTTATTAACAACATCAGCATTCATTTAAAAATGTACAAACGGGAATAGTCTATAGTGAGATAATCATTTGGCCAGAATTGCATTCCTTATTTTCTGTGAAATCAAAATGATTTCACAGAAGATAAGGATCTAGAAAATTCGATGCAATTCGAGTGCATTAAGCGATTGCAATATCACAGCAGATTCACTCAGAATTTTGACAGATAATAGATCAGTTTATTGGAATCGATTGCTGACTAAGATATGTAAAGTCATGATTAGATTTAAGTATCAGAATGTAATCATCTGTGATAACACACGACAGGAATTACGGGTGATAGTCTTTTATCTTCATATTTCCAGCAAAGCATAGAGATACATTTGTCTGATGATTTCAATGTTAGCATGAAGAAACAAAGAGAAATTAGAAATATATTTTCTAGAGAAATGATATAACTGTTTTTATAGTAAGAAAATTGGCAAACTGGAAAATTGGAATACTTCGAAAAATTTGAGTGTAAAATGGAAGATATTTAATTTTCCAGTCGGTTGAGATTTCCTTGAGCTTTTCCAATGCATGAGAAATGGAGGCTTGTCGAATGATGGGGAAGAACTCGATCTCTTGTCTTCTGCTAAACTATAAACAGGTTTTGAGGTCAGCCATAAAAAAGGTCCTTCGGTGATCTATAGAAGAAAGCGAAGGGGTTACACAGCGAATCCCTGAGGCATTTCTGCATTGTTTGAGAATTTCACATTTGAAAAAGTATTGTATAACACGTACACATTTCGCAAATCGTTTATAAGGAGAATCATATATCTGAAGTGCGCAGCATATTTATTAAAAGGGGATAAAAACAGCAGCTAAGGATGCCAAAATGGTACTAATTTGTGTACAATTATTCAATTATATTCAATAATACGATTACACATTGTATATCCACAAATCTATCGAAATCGTGTTTCTCTATTTAGTCTGGCGATCCTAAAGAAGCTGAAAGGTACTAAAGAAAATAGGGAACAACGGAGATGTGCCTGCAAAGAATTGCTGGGTTGTTACGTAGTATGGCTGATTTTCGTGGTGCAGAAACGAAGTTCAGGGGAACCATTTATGACGTCATTTCCAAATAGTTATTTTAAATTATGAATTATCCAATTTCAATATGATGCAAATTTGAATATGCGTGCGTGCACACCCACGCTGCTTTCAATCACCTGTTCTGTAATGAACTGGACTTCTTTCTGATCATCATCATACGCTCATAAAAGTTTATAAATAAGGCTATCTGGATAGCATTGTCACATGAGCCGAACTGTCGAATTATTTCTGACAACTTTAATTGCTTTTCTGTCATGTATGTTTTATGAATGCATCGAATTAATTAAGTAATTGTTTGCATTCTAAAACAAATGACCAACATTGAGTTGAGCACACTTTTTCAATAAAAGGTTAAGTTCCGCCAAATAGACTTATCACACTTCCACCTGAACATACAGTATTACCGTCTTAAAATTGGACACCAATCCAATTGCCCCATTGTCATAAGAAATCATATTAAATTCACGATTAAAGGATTTACGAATGAAAACCTTTCGGATTGAATTTTCTCTCTCATTACGTAATGAAAAGAATGAAAAATAATAATATACCTCGAAGTTTGTAATATTTTTTGCAATATATAATGAAATTCTCAACTATCTTCCTTTTATAGGGAGTTTAATTCAAATATTTTAGTACACCACTTGATTTATTCTACTAAAATTATACAATAAGTAAAGTAATAGTAATAAAACAATTTCTTCATCATTTATCATAAGCTCGACCTAAAATAGGAGGAAACCTACGCACAGTATTTTAAGGGATGCAATGAACCAGCGAGATCTTCTGACTTAATATTCAATACTGACTTTCTCGTGACCCGCATTGTTAGTAGGGTGGGACAGGCTTGAATGGACATTTGGAGTTTAGCCATTCACACTGTATTTATTTTTTTGGATACAACTAAAAGACAATGATGATACAACAAGCAAATAGTAATGCCGACTGGGATATCAACACGATCCCACTGTATCCAGAAAGAAACTAGGACGAACATTGGAAAAATCTGTGGGAACATATTTGAATTCGACATTAGCAGAATTCAACAAATATCGACATCAACATAAGAAGTATCTGAAGAAAGAGAAATCGATCTGGCAGAAGAATTATAAAATTAACATTGACAAAACTAGTATTACCGAACAAAGGTGAAAAACATTTAGATTCTTCTAATTGCCAGCTATAAGATGTTATATTCAGGTAAAGGAAGTCAGCACCAACCCAAAGATAATGGTAGTCTAATTCAAGTGCTTTGATGTATAAGTATCTGTATTTAAGTGATGTAGATCTAGAAAAGTTATATGTCAAAGTGCTCAAGAGAGGATGTCCAAAATGCAACTTGATGTTAAATCAGGTGTAACACCAGGGAACAAATGATCTCCATTGTTATTCGTCTGTCTGAATCACATTATGAAGAAAAGTAGCATTAGGCTTCGTATAAACTTTGGAGACGATAATCTCAGCTCTTTACTTTATGCCAATGACGTTATAATTTTAAATAAGCTCAGCATAAATCTACAGGATTCCTTAACGAACGTGAATAACTGATGTGAACACATTCGCATAAAACTCAGAAATAAAAAGACAGATACGATGAAAATAGACAGAAACACTAAAAACATCAACTGCATTTGGGAATCTATAAGAGAAGTAAAACATGTCGGTTATTTTGTCGTATATTTTAGTGAAAGGGAAAAATTAAATATAAAAATAGATAACAGAATTAAGAAGGCCTCGCCTACTCAGTATATGGAAATAAAAGGTGTTACCTTAATTGGCGCATCTGCGAACTGGGTTAGAAACAAAGCACGTGATTAAAGAACAGATACCACGAGTATGAGTTTCTGATAAAAAATAATGGAGGAATCAGATGGCCTCCATGGCAGACTCGTATAAAATTGAGATATTAGAAAGAATTTGACGCTGCTAGAATTTAAGAATGTTTGCGCTGAACACATATAAAATACGAACATTTTGTTTACTACCATTATAGTTTCCTGTATACTCCTTATACCCTTGTATACCTTAAAGGTACTTATAAAATTTTTGATGATGTTGGTGGTGATTTAAATACAGTAGCTGCTGTAGTAACATCAGCCACAGCTACCCTTTCGCAGTCGAGAACCTTTCACTTTTTATATTTTAATTTTCTATTCCCAAATTAAATTTAATAATTACCGTATTTTATTAATTAGTTATAAATGTATTAATTCATTACTTACCAATTTTCTTTTATTTTTTCCCCTGCTTTTCAAATGTTAAACCGTAGTAAGAATCCTAGAAAGAGCGAGAGAGATGACACAAAGCCAAGTGAACTGTCATCTGTGTACGCCCCTTAGAAATAATACACAAGTGGCTTATCACCGGTAAAGAGAGCAAACTTCAGGTGACAGTTGTAATACTATGATAAAACTGTGACGTAATCAGTGTAGATATATTGCACCCTATTCCCCCCACTTATTGGTGTCGAAAAGATAAATATAAAATGTATTTATAAAATTGTGTCACAATATTTATTAAATAATTTTTAATAATAATTAATTCAAGCAAATTAAACAATTCATTTCTATCTTATTTATAACATCTTTTATAATCCTGAATTTAACAATAATAAATAGAGACTATAAATGTACACTATGGATCCGGAAGCGAAATACGAGAGGATTGATTCATTCAATCCAATATCCTTGGAGGGTAATGGATAGCAATGCTGTAGCTGATGAAGTTCTAACTGAGGGTCGGCTATTGCTGCTACCCTCCTGCCATGATCAGAGCTTTAATAGCTCAATAACACCTTATCCCTACACTGCCCGCTACAAATAACGGGGAAGATGAAAAGCATTCTTGCTTCGCCCCTTTAAGTCAGTCCTTATAAGGATAAGGACACTATGGATCCGGTGGAGAATAACAAATTAGATGGAATCAATCGACCGTGACATGTGGTGATTGATTCATTCAATCCAATACCCTTGAAGGGTAATGGATGGCAATGCTGTAGCCAATGAAGTTCTAACTGAGGCTTGGCTATTGCTGTTACCCTCCTCCCATGATCAGAGCTTTAATTGCTCAATAACACCTTATCCATACACTGTCCTCTACAGATAACGGGCGAAGCAACAATGAAAAGCATTCTTGCTTCGCCCTTTTAAGCCAGTCCTTATAAGGACACTATGGATCCGGTGGAGAATAACAAATTAGATGGAATCAATCGACCGTGACATGTGGTGATTGATTCATTCAATCCAATACCCTTGGAGGGTAATGGATGGCAATGCTGTAGGCAATGAAGTTTTAACTGAGGCTCGGCTGTTGCTGTTACCCTCCTGCTATGATCAGAGCTTTAATAATAGCCCAATAACCTTATCCCTACACTGTCCTCTACAGATAACGGGGAAGATGAAAAGCATACTTGCTTCTCCCCTTTAAGCCAGTCCTTATAAGTATAAGTATACACTATGGATCCGAAATGAAGATACTTTGGAGGGTAACGGATGGCAATGCTGTAGCCAATGGGGTTCTAATTGAAGCTCGGCTATTGCTGTTACCCTCCTACCATGATCAGAGCTTTAATAGCTCAATAACACCTTATCCCTACACTGTCCTCTACAGATAACGGGAAAGATGAAAAGCATTCTAGCTTCGCCCCTTTAAGCCAGTCCTCATATAGACTATAAGGACTATGGATTATTCAGATGTTCCCAAATTTCCAAATATTACGCTTACGCATGATGATATTCAGTCGCGAAAAAATTCGGAGATTTCATAAAATGGAAACGCACCAAGTACACTTGAGATGGAGTAACTCATACAACGTAAACCATGGGAATTAGAGTAGCTAGACTTTAATAATCTGTTGATTAATGACTTAGCTTTACCTACCGATATACCAGGTTTGCTTATTCGCAGATATATCTGCATCAGTGTCGAGAAACAAAGATAATACGTCTCATTCCTCCGCGATATTGTTTACCTGAATAAGTGAACCTCTAAAGATTTCGGATCGAGTTTGTTTCGCACTACTGTGCCCCGTATTTGGAGAACACCGTAAAATTTCATGAAAAACTGTTTGATGAACTATTTCACATGATGAAGAAATATTTCACATTTGCTGTGAAACAAATGATAATAAAACCACATGCAGATTATTATGATATATTGCACTTCACGTTTGAAAATACAAAAACCATTGTTCCTGTAATAGCCGATAGAGGCGCTAGCAACCGAATGCTTGTTATCAAAATAGATTGAGAATCTGAACGCTACTAGATCACTTCTCAGCGAATTAAATGAGAGATGCAGTTTTCTTCTGTCTGCACAAACACTTTTGTACATAGACTGGTGTTATTCAACTGTATATATATATATATATATATATATATATTATTATTAAAATAAACCCGGATTTTCAATTTATTCCTCCCGCGTCAAACATCCACCCACGCTCCCTTCGCCCTTTATGTATATTATTAAAATAAATCCGGATTTACAATTTATTCCTCCCGCGTCAAACACTCTCCCCCACGCTCCCTTTCCCTTGTTATAAACAACCGTCAGCAGAAACATGGAATTTGAGACATCCTAGTGTCAAAACAAGGCATGTACAAAATTTTCCTCCTCTTTTATTCTGATATAATTGACTTCAATACTCACCTATAATACCCTAAAATATATATATAAATTTTTTTTTAGTAGAAATACCAATGTATTTAAAATAAAGGACAATCCTAAACAAAAACAGGCTATAATAGCCGTAATAATAATAATAATAATAATAATAATAATAATAATAATAATAATAATAATAATAATAATAATAATAATATATGTATATATATATTTGATTTGTTTTGAGCGATATTTTTGGGGCGACATAAACGATCATTAACTAGCTATATTGCTTGCAGTAAATGATATCCACTGAGACGGATATAGTAGACATATTAAATGAACGGTTCATAAAGGTATTTGATCCTCTTGAAAAGAGCATCCTGCAGAACTAGAGGTCAGTGGGGAGGGAGGAGAAACACTGATGGTGAGTGAGAGATATAATGAGGAATTGAGCAAACTCGATATCAATCAGCATCTAAGATTTGTTGATATATCATCATGTGTCTTGAGGTATCCTCATTAATGAACGGTATGGGTTTACTAAAGGAAAATCGTGTTTTAGCAATATAGTAATTTATTTTAACAGCCAGATAGGTAAATTGGAAAAATGAGATGCGCAGACTGTGGTATATATAGATCTTGCTAAATCCTATAATAGATTGCCAAATAATATTCTGGTATTTAAAGTCGAACAGATGGGATTTGATAATACATTAGTGCACTCGACTGGAGATTGGCTGTCTGACACGTATCGGCAAGTTGGGTATGTGGGAGCGTTATCCCAGAAGAGGAAGTCACTAGTGGTGTGGCCCAAGGATCAGTTGAACATAACAAGCTGTATGAGGGAGGGGGACTGAAAAGTTCCGATAAACACCTACAACAAAAATGATATTAAAGCAACTGATATAAACCAAAAGGAAGTATATGTATTAAAACATTTTAATGCCCATGTTTCCTTAATTCTTAACAATTTATTCTTTTTTCATTTAGGAAATGTAAGAAGACATGCTAGAGATTTTGAAGAAATTCGAAGACACACATGTGCCGGCCATCACATTTTTCGTGTTGCAAGAAACGTCCTCAACTGAGATTCACCGAACATGGTGTGACACTTTAGGGAACTATGCCTCCACTATAATGAACAATTGCTAGATTGATGGACAAGTTGAATTCTGTGTCTCAGAATGCTGGCATCCTGAGACACAGATGCTCCCAGGTCATCCCTGAAATTTGGGTTTTTCTTGCGAAAAATAAGCGAATTGCATAGAAAAATACACGCATTGATATAAGACCAGTCGGTTCGACCTTAATTCAAAACAACTCAACCCAATCTTATTTTCCTTTAGCGCAGTGTTTAATAATTGTGGTCGTCCACTGGTATCATTCAGAAGTTCCAATGCAACTTCCAACCGATGCTCATCTAAATATAACAATAACAACAGATGAGCATGCTTCACAAAGCTTTGTAAGATATTTTTTCTTTTCTGATTCTTTATTCATCATTCCCATTTTATTATTATTCGAGAGAACATTTTAACATTAAAAAAAAGTGCATCCATCACCTCCTCAAAACCCAGAAATGTATCCACCTGTATACTCATCAGTAGTTTTGGCTTAATTCTCCCTTTATTAACTGCAACTACTTGCCTGCGAGGGCCTTTGTGAGAGAAGTGCACTTGTCGTTCGGGAATAACAGAAACAAGAGTGAATAAGTGAAACATGTCTGCAAAATCTTCAGGAATGATTTATTTTTAATTTTATTTGCTTTATATATATGTAAGTTTTAATATCAGTCTAACTAATGTTATTGTGAAAATATTTGGTAGAACGAAATTTGTTCCGTACAGATAAATCGCTATCTGCACAATGAAACAGTATGTACAATTACTTAAAATGTTATAAATAAAATGCAAACAAATGATTATTACATTTCATTGACCACTTCCATATGTTGTCTGTATCTTGAGAAATGTTTGGTATTGTTACCGAACGCTTCTAGACAGTAGTTTGCAAGAAAAATGACTTTTAGATGAGTTACGAAAGAATTCATCGAAAAATGTTCAGTGAATTGTTTTTTCGATGAATTGCATTTTCGACGAATTGTCGTTCGATGAAACGATGAATTGCCTTTTCGACGAATTGCCATTCGTTAAATTGTCGTTCGATGAATTGTTTATTCGAAAAAGCAATTCGGCGAATTGCTTTTTCGATAAATTGTCTCTAGATTAATTGCATTCGATGAATTGTCTTTCGATGAATTGTTTTTCGGTGAACTTTCATGTAACCCTTAAATTATGTGTGGCGAGCAGTCTTATCGAAAACGCACTTGTTTCTCGATTCCGTTAACATTTATAAGCAAAGCAGAGTTTAGAGAAAAGTGCAATAGTTACGACATACTACGGAATGTTGGCTACGAATGTAATACTCCGATTTTACGAAACGTTTTTTAAATTTTGATTTAATTTCTCATATATAAGAAATGAATTTCATCAGAATGTTAGTGCTGAATTTGGTGAAAAGAAGGGATTTTTTTAAATGTATATTTTATTAACAACGATTTTGGAATTGAAATACAATTTCAAAATTTGAATTTATATAAAAGAATATGATAAATTGAAAAGGGTCTTTTTCTTATTTCAATACAGTATATATATCACAGTAATAATATATCACAATAAAATATAAGTGACAAGATCTCAATAAAGGAGAAACAACTGAGTTGGATAAAGGAAATCGTTATAGAACAAATGGGGACAGATGTGACACTGGTTAAGTGGATAAAACGGTGGCTGCTGGACAGGTATCAAAAGTGGCAGAATCGAGGCGTACACAGGAGATTAGTGGCGTGCCTCAATTGTGTTGTTTAATTTGTATTTAAATGATACAGGGAATAACCTGAAAGGAAATATTCAGTTGTTTGCGGATGATGCGAAATTAGTTAGAGTAATAGATAATCAAGGCGATATGGAGGCAGGACGATTTAAATAGGCTGTCAATATGGGCGACAGTTAATGGATGTCAATTGAATGTAAAGAAATGTAGAGGAGGGGTAACCAGGTGCATTGAAATTGGCTAAAACTGCTGATTAGAAGACTGTACTCGTCATCTTATAAACGTGTTGTCTTGGTTAGACAATAATTGAATGTAATAATCTTTCATGAATATTAAGATAAAAAAGGTACGATTTTAAGGTAGGTTTAAATTAATTGCTTGATCAGATTACTGTGCCATCAAATCCATACACTATTTTCTGACTCAAATTATATCTTCTCGAGTAAGAGATAAGTACACATATATTTATCTAACGTTTAAAAGGTTAAAGGTCCTCCTCTTCCAAACAATATTAATAATATCACACGTACTTACATTAGTGACATTTCTTCGTGCTCATAGAATCCGTCAACATATGCTATAGATTTCGCCGTATATCTATTGATAATAACTTTTCTTTTTCTTTTTTTTCTGTTTATAAAAAATGACTCGTTTAGCACAAATTGCAACTCAGTCGATGTATGAGTGCATTGAGAGAGGGATGACAAGATTCTCCTTAATAAAAAAAAATGATTCTTTTGCGCCAAATCCTTTAAATATTACCGATAATAATATGAGATATTTCATAAAATTCAGATACATCTTTTTCTGCAAATATATTATATTTTCGAAATATATACTCGTATTATTTGTGAATATCTTGAAAATAGAAGTGATGGTATACCAGTCAGCATTGTATAGCATACCATGACAGTCAGAAGAACCAGCTGCTTGCCATGATATTCTAAGCATTGTGCTTTGTAGAGTAATCTCTTGATCAGGTTGAATCCGTTCAAAATCGTCTACTGTTGGGTTTAATACAGGAACATACCACTGTTTTCTCTGAACATAAATATATTCCTAGCGATACTGTAATATTAATAAAACTATAAAATTAGAAAAGTTAAAATTGCCATTTATTATAATTGAGTTATTTAAATAAAATTTACAGTATTTTTGATTAAAAAAAAATCAGCTAACGCCTTTTTTTTTATTTCCGTATACGGGGAGTAGGCGAGACCATTTAGCCCTATCTAACTTTTGGAGACTGAGTGGGTAGTTCAATCTCCAATGGTACCCAATCAGAGATAGATGGCCCAAGGCTATCACTAATTAAACGGTACGCAGTGAAAAGAGACGGCTCAAACGCGCCGCCATCTCGTGGTCCCTAACCCTAACACAATATATTTAATGTCTGAAATAATGTGGGTGCTACGGTCGATTTTCTTGAGTTTACGGGACGAAAAACCCGCTTGCCCGTGCCAGAGATCGACTAACTCGGGAACCGGTCGAAAAAAGGTTTAGAAAAATTTCCTCTAGTCGCTGACTAGACTCAAAACCAAGTCTTCCTTCGTGCGGCCAAGCGCCGTGGTGTGGAAACGCCACATCCATTGAGCTACACAGGCTCAATTTTTGATATTTCGATATTTATCATATTTATCAAAGTATTTTTGATAAATATGATAAATACTGTATTCGTCATCTTGTAATCGTGTTTTTTAATTTAATTTCTATTCACATCTTTCATACTTTGACGGTATTGCCGTCAATGTATGAAACCGAGTATTTGGTGAATATGTATTGAAATGATAATGATTCATATGTATGATTTATAAGCACGTTCATAAGCACAGCGATATTTCCGCTTTCTGACAGGTTACTCATATCTGGGTTATCAATAATGATTGATAAGATGTTGCCTTTCCGTTTGCAACAAACGGTTTGCAAAAACAGGAAAAGATAACATGAAAAACTTAAACTCATTCGATATGGTTGTTATCGTTTTTTTGTTTTTTTTTTGTTTTGTTTTTAGTTCATATCAGAACGGGTACAGAGTTAACGGTATTCTTGTCGATACTGTGTAATGGCCTTAATATTTTTGGTGTCCTACTTAGTTCTTGACAAAACTAGAATTTAAATCTGTTTACCAGATTTAAATGCAACGTCAGAAGTATGCAAAAACGGTGTCACTGAAACAATGGTGACACTTCTGAAACATTCATGTGCACTCTTTACTCATGTTAGTTGAATGAATAGATCAACTAACTCAGTAACTGAGTTAGATAATCTCTGTTGCATGTTTGTTAATCCTGCATGTCCTCCCCCCACTCTCTTAAACATCGCCCGTAGAACTCACACTGTTTCAGACAACAATGCAAGTATTAGAGTTTAGTATCAAGAGATGACAGGAGTTGTCTATCGAAATCACGTCCTAATCTCTTGAAATTGTTGCTAGCCTTAAAGTGAATTACCATCGATCGATGAATAAAGAAAAGACCTGACTCCTCTGATTTCCAAAAACAGTTGATCTTAATCTATTTGGGAAATTTACATTAACCAATAAAAATTAAATACCATTGAAATACAACCAATAAAAACAAAGCCGTTGACATTAATTACATTACATTTCATGAAAGCGCCAAATGAAAACAATCACTTAGTCCTTATAAGGACTGGCTTAAAGGGGCGAAGCAAGAATGTTTTTCATATTCCCCGTTATCTGTAGCGGACAGTGTAGGGATAAGGTTATTGAGCTATTATTAAAGCTCTGATCATGGCAGGAAGGTAACAGCAATAGCCGAGCCTCAGTTAGAGCTTCATTAGCTACAGCATTGCTATCTATTACCCTCCAAGGGTATTGGATTGAATGAATCAATCACCGACTATGTAAGTAAAGGTGAAATCTCAAAAATACGGACGATCTCTAGGCCACTCCATAGTGGGCGAAAGACCGTCCTAATCTCAGCGTTGGTTCCACTCAGTGACGGGCTCCCCGACCACTGAGCAGAACCGCTCAAATTCCGGGGAAAATAATTCACCGACAAAGTCCCTCAGCGGGCCGTGCCGGAGAACACCTTCCCCGGATACTCAAAGTGCTCCCTTAAGGCAAAAACCCCAAGAGAGCGAACTCAAAAACTCATCGCCCAAGTGGGTAAGAGCAACAGCCGAACCTCAGTTAAACTTCATTGGTACAGCTTTGCGTTGCTATCCATCACCCCCAAGGGCATTAATGAACCAATCACCGCATCTCACGGTCGATTGATTCAGTCTCACCAAAAAAATAATCACTTGCACTTGTCTGCTTTGAAATAAATTTATTATTGTAAAATTATTTAGGTGTACAAAGAGAATTTCAGCTTTATTTCTATATGCCAATAAATTTATTTCTGAATAATTTATATAATAATATCAATTTTATTTAATAATATCTTAAATTAATACTACAGAAATAAAGTCTTAATTGAAATGAATTTTGATTACATTATTACATACTTTATTATATTATATTATATTATTGGGATTTTCATGAAACATCTATTCCCTAATACAGCTACCTCAGATCAGTTTTAAGATCAAATCCAAAAGTTGGATTTCCCCCCCCCCACACACAATAATCAGTGCATTCCTCACCGATTATTGCTGAAAGTTGTAATTTATTTCATTATGCATCTTATTTTTTTATTATTATCGTACATCGTCTCGCTTCTCAATAATGTAAGGTTATGCACGCTTATAAAATTTAAAACTGTTCTTTTAATGCCAATGCTCTAAGGCAGTGTTCCCAAACTTCTTCCATTTGTGTCCCCCTTTTAAACCCATTTCTATAAATTATAATCTTGTTTTTAAACTAGCTGTTTTCAAATACTGACATTCATTGTTCCATAACTAACGTCTTGTATTTTGTTCACTTTACTTGTTTTTCCGCCATTACTGATTATTTTTCGTGTACCCCCGGGGGTACGTGTACCACCGATTGGGAACCGATGCAGTCTAAGGAATTCACGTAGTTCTGATAGGATATCAAATGTTTCATTGTAATCGTTCATTATTAACCAAGGGATTACTTGGTTAAATTAAGCAGGTTATTACTAGTACATATTTCGTTCAATATTTGTCATTTTATCTGTGTAGCTGTATCTGAATGAAATAAATAAAAATGTTTTATATAATTTTGTGTATTTATATATAATATAAAGATATTATATTTAAAATAATAATTTATTAGAAAAAATAAACTTTAATTTAGTTTTTAAGTGTACACCATTTAATGTTTTATCAGCATTTTCATTATAAAATGGTATATCAACTACAGAATCCGAGAAACTACAGATAAAAAGTGCTTTTTAGGATTTCCAGGGTAACAATTAGCAATGCTGAACCGAGGAAGTAAACTGAGGTCCGGCTGTTGCTGTTATCCTGGGTGTGAGTTTTTGAGTTCGCTCCCTTGGGGTTTTTGCCTTAAGGGAGCACCTTGAGTCTCCGGGGAAGGTGTTCTCCGGCAGGGCCCGCTGTGGGGTTCTTGTCGGTGAATTATTATCCTCGGAATTTGAGCGGTTCTGCTCAGGAGTCGGGGAGCCCGTTGGGGTGCTTGAACGGGGCGGCCGACACTGAGTGGAACCAACGTTGAGCGGTTCTGCTTAAACGGGGAGCCCGTCGGGGTGCTTGGACGGGGCGGCCGTCAATGAGTGGAACCAACGCTGAGACATGGACGGTCTTTCGCCCACTATGGAGTGGCCTAGAGATCGTCCGATTTTTTGAGATTTTACCCTTTACTTACTAATCAGGGTAACAATTAGCAATGCTGAACCGAGGAAGTAAACTGAGGTTCGGCTGTTGCTGTTATCCTGGGTGTGAGTTTTTGAGTTCGCTCCCTTAGGGTTTTTGCCTTAAGGGAGCACCTTGAGTCTCCGGGGAAGGTGTTCTCCGGCACGGCCCCGCTGAGGGGTTCTTGTCGGTGAATTATTTTCCTCGGAATTTGAGCGGTTCTGCTTAGTGGTCGGGGAGCCCGTCACTGAGTGGAACCAACGCTGAGATATGGACGGTCTTTCGCCCACTAAGAAGTGGCCTAGAGATCGTCCGATTTTTTGAGATTTTACCCTTTACTTACTAATCAGGGTAACAATTAGCAATGCTGAACCGAGGAAGTAAACTGAGGTTCGGCTGTTGCTGTTATCCTGGGTGTGAGTTTTTGAGTTTGCTCCCTTGGGGTTTTTGCCTTAAGGGAGCACCTTGAGTCTCCGGGGAAGTTGTTCTCCGGCAGGGCCCGCTGAGGGGTTCTTGTCGGTGAATTATTTTCCTCGGAATTTGAGCGGTTCTGCTCAGGAGTCGGGGAGCCCGTTGGGGTGCTTGAACGGGGCGGCCGACACTGAGTGGAACCAACGCTGAGCGGTTCTGCTTAAACGGGGAGCCCGTCGGGGTGCTTGGACGGGGCGGCCGTCAATGAGTGGAACCAACGCTGAGACATGGACGGTCTTTCGCCCACTATGGAGTGGCCTAGAGATCGTCCGATTTTTTGAGATTTTACCCTTTACTTACTAATCAGGGTAACAATTAGCAATGCTGAACCGAGGAAGTAAACTGAGGTTCGGCTGTTGCTGTTATCCTGGGTGTGAGTTTTTGAGTTTGCTCCCTTAGGGTTTTTGCCTTAAGGGAGCACCTTGAGTCTCCGGGGAAGGTGTTCTCCGGCAGGGCCCGCTGAGGGGTTCTTGTCGGTGAATTATTTTCCTCGGAATTTGAGCGGTTCTGCTCAGGAGTCGGGGAGCCCATCGGGGTGCTAGGATGGGGCGGCCGACACTGAGTGGAACCAACGCTGAGCGGTTCTGCTTAAACGGGGAGCCCGTCGGGGTGCTTGGACGGGGCGGCCGTCAATGAGTGGAACCAATGCTGAGACATGGACGGTCTTTCGCCCACTATGGAGTGGCCTAGAGATCGTCCGATTTTTTGAGATTTTACCCTTTACTTACTAATCAGGGTAACAATTAGCAATGCTGAACCAAGGAAGTAAACTGAGGTTCGGCTGTTGCTGTTATCCTGGGTGTGAGTTTTTGAGTTCGCTCCCTTGGGGTTTTTGCCTTAAGGGAGCACCTTGAGTCTCCGGGGAAGATGTTCTCCGGCACGGCCCGCTGAGGGGTTCTTGTCGGTGAATTATATTTTCCTCGGAATTTGAGCGGTTCTGCTCAGGAGTCGGGGAGCCCGTTGGGGTGCTTGAACGGAGCGGCCGACACTGAGTGGAACCAACGCTGAGCGGTTCTGCTTAAACGGGGAGCCCGTCGGGGTGCTTGGACGGGGCGGCCGTCACTAAGTGGAACCAACGCTGAGACATGGACGGTCTTTCGCCCACTATGGAGTGGCCTAGAGATCGTCCGATTTTTTGAGATTTTACCCTTTACTTACTAATCAGGGTAACAAATAGCAATGCTGAACCGAGGAAGTAAACTGAGGTTCGGCTGTTGCTGTTATCCTGGGTGTGAGTTTTTGAGTTCGCTTCCTTAGGGTTTTTGCCTTAAGGGAGCACTTTGAGTCTCCGGGGAAGGTGTTCTCCGGCACGGCCCGCTGAGGGGTTCTTGCCGGTGAATTATTTTCCTCGGAATTTGAGCGGTTCTGCTCAGTGGTCGGGGAGCCCGTCACTGAGTGGAACCAACGCTGAGATATGAACGGCCTTTCGCCCACTATGGAGTGGCCTAGAGATCGTCCGATTTTTTGAGATTTTACCCTTTACTTACTAATCAGGGTAACAATTAGCAATGCTGAACCGAGGAAGTAAACTGAGGTTCGGCTGTTGCTGTTATCCTTTGTGTGAGTTTTTGAGTTTGCTCCCTTAGGGTTTTTGCCTTAAGGGAGCACCTTGAGTCTCCGGGGAAGGTGTTCCCCGGCAGGGCCCGCTGAGGGGTTCTTGTCGGTGAATTATTTTCCTCGGAATTTGAGCGGTTCTACTCAGGAGTCGGGGTGCTAGGATGGGGCGGCCGACACTGAGTGGAACCAACGCTGAGCGGTTCTGCTTAAACGGGGAGCCCGTCGGGGTGCTTGGACGGGGCGGCCGTCAATGAGTGGAACCAACGCTGAGACATGGACGGTCTTTCGCCCACTATGGAGTGGCCTAGAGATCGTCCGATTTTTTGAGATTTTACCCTTTACTTACTAATCAGGGTAACAATTAGCAATGCTGAACCGAGGAAGTAAACTGAGGTTCGGCTGTTGCTGTTATCCTGGGTGTGAGTTTTTGAGTTCGCTCCCTTAGGGTTTTTGCCTTAAGGGAGCACCTTGAGTCTCCGGGGAAGGTGTTCTCCGGCAGGGCCCGCTGAGGGGTTCTTGTCGGTGAATTATTTTCCTCGGAATATGAGCGGATCTGCTCAGGAGTCGGGGAGCCCGTTGGGCTGCTTGAACGGGGCGGCCGACACTGAGTGGAACCAACGCTGAGCGGTTCTGCTTAAACGGGGAGCCCGTCGGGGTGCTTGGACGGGGCGGCCGTCAATGAGTGGAACCAATGCTGAGACATGGACGGTCTTTCGCCCACTATGGAGTGGCCTAGAGATCGTCCGATTTTTTGAGATTTTACCCTTTACTTACTAATCAGGGTAAGAAATAGCAATGCTGAACCGAGGAAGTAAACTGAGGTTCGGCTGTTGGTGTTATCCTGGGTGTGAGTTTTTGAGTTCGCTCCCTTAGGGTTTTTGCCTTAAGGGAGCACCTTGAGTCTCTGGGGAAGGTGTTCTCCGGCAGGGCCCGCTGAGGGGTTCTTGTCAATGAATTATTTTCCTCGGAAATTGAGCGGTTCTGCTCAGGAGTCGGGGAGCCCATCGGGGTGTTTGGATGGGGCGGCCGACACTGAGTAGAACCAACGCTGAGCGGTTCTGCTTAAACGGGGAGCCCTTCGGGGCTGCTAGGACGGGGCGGCCATCACTAAGTGGAACCAAAGCTGAGACATGGACGGTCTTTCGCCCAATACGCAGTGGCCTAGAGATCGTCCGATTTTTTGAGATTTTACACTTTACTTACTAATCAGGGTAACAAATAGCAATGCTGAACGAAGGAAGTAAACTGAGGTTCGGCTGTTGCTGTTATCCTGGGTGTGAGTTTTTGAGTTTGCTCCCTTAGGGTTTTTGCTTTAAGGGAGCACCTTGAGTCTCCGGGGAAGGTGTTCTCCAGAACAACCCGCTGAGGGGTTCTTGTCGGTGACTTATTTTCCTCGGAATTTCAGCGGTTCTGCTCATTAGTCGGGGATCCCATCGGGGTGCTAGGATGGGGTGGCCGACACTGAGTGGAACCAAGGCTGAGCTGTTCTGCTTAAACGGGGAGCCCGTCTGGGTGCTAGGACGAGGCGGCCGTCAATGTGTGTAACCAATGCTGAGACATGGACGATCTTTCGCCCACTATGGAGTGTCCTAGAGATCGTCCGAATGTTTGAGATTTTACCCTTTACTTACTAATCAGGGTAACAAATAGCAATGCTGAACCGAGGAAGTAAACTGAGGTTCGGCTGTTGCTGTTATCCTGGGTGTGAGTTTTTGAGTTTGCTAACTTAGGGTTTTTGCCTTAAGGGAGCTCCTTGAGTCTACGGGGAAGGTGTTCTCCGGCAGGGCCCGCTGAGGGGTTCTTGTCGGTGAATTATTTTCCTCGGAATTTGAGCAGTTCTGCTCAGGAGTCGGGGAGCCCATCGGGGTGCTAGGACGTGGCGGCCGACACTGAGTGGAACCAACGTTGAGTGGTTCTGCTTAAACGGGGAGCCCATCTGGGTGCTAGGACGGGGTGGCCGTCAATGAATGGAACCAACGCTGAGACAAGGAAGGTCTTTCGCCCACTATGGAGTGGCCTAGAGATCGTCCGATGTTTTGAGATTTTACCCTTTACTTACTAATCAGGGTAACAAATAGCAATGCTGAACCGAGGAAGTAAACTGAGGTTCGGCTGTTGCTGTTATCCTGGGTGTGAGTTTTTGAGTTAGCTCCCTTGGGGTTTTTGCCTTAAGGGAGCACATTGAGTCTCTGGGGAAGGTGTTCTCTGGCAGGGCCCACTGAGGGGTTCTTGTCGGTGAATTATTTTCCTCGGAATTTGAGCAGTTCTGCTCAGTGGTCGGGGAGCCCGTCACTGAGTGGAACCAATGCTGAGATATGGATGGTCTTTCACCCACTATGGAGTGGCCTAGAGATCGTCCGATTTTTTGAGATTTTACCCTTTACTTACTAATCAGGGTAACAAATAGCAATGCTGAACCAAGGAGGTAAACTGAGGTTCGGCTGTTGCTGTTATCCTGGGTGTGAGTTTTTGAGTTCACTCCCTTAGGGTTTTTGCCTTAAGGGAGCACCTTGAGTCTCTGGGGAAGTTGTTCTCCAGCACGGCCCGCTGAGGGGTTCTTGTCGGTGACTTATTTTCCTCGGAATTTGAGCGGTTCTGCTCAGTAGTCGGGGAGCCCATCGGGGTGCTAGGACTGGGCGGCCGACACTGAGTGGATCCAATGCTGAGCGGTTCTGCTTAAACGAGGAGCCCATCGGGGTTCTAGGATGGGGCGGCCGTCACTAAGTGGAACCAACCCTGAGACATGGACGGTCTTTCGCCCACTATGGAGTGGCCTAGAGATCGTCCGATTTTTTGAGATTTTACCCTTTACTTACTAACCAGGGTAACAAATAGCAATGCTGAACCGAGGAAGTAAACTGAGGTTCGGCTGTTGCTGTTATCCTGGGTGTGAGTTTTTGAGTTAGCTCCCTTGGGGTTTTTGCCTTAAGGGAGCACATTGAGTCTCTGGGGAAGGTGTTCTCTGGCAGGGCCCACTGAGGGGTTCTTGTCGGTGAATTATTTTCCTCGGAATTTGAGCGGTTCTGCTCAGGAGTCGGGGAGCCCATCGGGGTGCTAGGATGGGGCTGCCGACACTCAGTGAAACCAACGCTGAGTGGTTCTGCTTAAACGGGGAGCCCGTCGGGGTGCTAGGATGGGGCGGCCGTCAATGAGTGGAACCAACGCTGAGACATGGACGATCTTTCGCCCACTATGGAGTGGCCTAGAGATCGTCCGAATTTTTGAGATTTTACCCTTTACTTACTAATCAGGGTAAGAAATAGCAATGCTGAACCGAGGAAGTAAACTGAGGTTTGTCTGTTGCTGTTATCCTGGGTGTGAGTTTTTGAGTTCGCTCCCTTAGGGTTTTTGCCTTAAGGGAGCACCTTGAGTCTCCGGGGAAGGTGTTCTCTGGCACGGCCCGCTGAGGGGTTCTTGTCAGTGAATTATTTTCCTCGGAATTTGAGCGGTTCTGCTCAGAAGTCGATGAGCACATCGGGGTGCTAGGATGGGGCAGCCGACACTGAGTGGAACCAATGCTGAGTGGTTCTGCTTAAACGGGGAGCCCGTCGGGGTGCTATGACGGGACGGCCGTCACTGAGTGGAACCAACGCTGAGACATGGACGGTCTTTCGCCCACTATGGAGTGGCCTAGAGATCGTCCGATTTTTTGAGATTTTACCCTTTACTTCATAACCAGGGTAACAAATGGCAATGCTGTAGTCAATGAAGCTTTAACTGAGGCTCAGCTATTGCCGTTACCCAGTCATGACTGGAGCTTTTTAGCTCAATGATACCCTATCCACACAGATTTTCTTCATTCAGATGACGGGATAAAGAGTCAAGGACTCAGTCCATCGCCCAGTTCTTATAAGAACTTAAGAATAAGAACAGAATCCGAGGTGAGAAGATCTTAGTCCTTTTTAGGACGTCCAGGGTAACAAATGGCAATGCTGTAGCCCATGAAGTTTTAACTGAGGCTCGGCTATTGCCGTTACCCAGCCATGACTAGAGCTTTTTAGCTCGATAACACCCCATTCAACCAGATTTGCTTCATTCAGATGACGGGATAAAGAGTCAAGGACTCAGTCCATCGCCCAGTTCTTTTAAGAACTTTAAGAACAGAATCCGATAGGATTGATTGTATTTACTTTTTATTGATATACTTTTTATTTTTTATTTTTTTAATACTTAAAGTTTTTGAAAGCTATTTCTAAAATATAAATGAATTTAATATTTATCAGTGTGCTAAAAGCATATAATCAATTTTTTTACCAACTTTATCTATAATATTAAAAGTTCTGTAATAAAGAATATTATATAATTCAGGATATTTATTCAAAAGGTAAAATTTTAATTGCTGTGTTTGAAAGATTTCTTTTGTGTGCATCGTTTAGTTGACTCTTTGTTAAGGTGGGTTATAATGAGATTGTAACTGAACAGTGATTCAAAGAAAAGTACACTGAGCTTATCTATAAGAGGGAAAGAGTTATTATTACATTATTGTGTGTTTTTTTGTCTGTCCTACACCCGTTTTTTGAAAGTTGACAAAGTTCATCAATCGTTTATTTACTTGACATAACTTGAGTAATTTTGGGGTTTAAAAGAATCAAAATATCAGTTGTTATCAACAATAATAAACCACTCCAAAGTTAGACTACATTGACAGAGTTCATACAAAATTGTGTTGAGATTTATGATTAAAAAAAATCTAAAAAATCACAAATAGCGTCATCTCATTTTGAATTAATTGCATCCTTTTTTTTGGAAAGAAAGAAATTAAAAATGCACGTATGGTATTTCAATTAAATGAATTGGGCACCAACGTTTGGGTTGTAAATAAATTTCATTGGTGAAAGACTGTCCCCAATGTTTATCAGATGTGTATAGTGACTTGAAAAAGCTCCATGTGGGGTCTCTGTACAGCGGAATTCCTAAAATAAAACGTTTTAAACACTTTCTTTCAAAAAGGCATTTTACTAAAGATGAAGATGTTGAACGGAGACGGTGCCATGTTCTTTACTCGGTGTGAGCACTGACTTATTCAGTAAGTGGGAAATGGAAATGGACATGGGAAATGCCTTCCGGAAAGTTATTTCTTGAGGGGATGTCTGAAAGCGCTAAGCCTGGGCACCAAAATTAAGTCACTTGTCAGAAGTCCTGATCTTTGCGTCGAATCTTGGCTTTCAGTTTGTTCTACTTTGCACAGTTGATTATTCGTCCCTCTGGCAAAAAGTCCACCAATACAACGCTTTCCTTGATGATCCCAGAACAGTGTGGTGACGACTTTTCGGATAATGGGAACAGTATTAAAGTTTTTGGGCACAGGTGATTGTGGATTTTCCTGGTCATTGAGTCTCTCCGGGGTAAAGTGATGAACCTACGTTTCATCTTCTGTGGGAAAAACCTCGCTGTATCGCAACAGATTCTACAGACACATCCCCATGTATGTTGCGTTGTGCTCCTCTGACAATTGTTGACGCACCCAGTGAGAGCACATCTTTCGAAAGCCAAGGACATCGTGAAAAACTTTGTAAACAGTCGACATACTCAAGTTAACCACTTGTACAATTTCTGGCAGCTTCACGCCAGTCTTCAAGGCCTTAATGCCCGAAATGTTGTGTTCTGTCTTGCTCGATGAAGACCTGTCCGTCTGATGTAGATCTTCAGTGTCACCACAGCCTTCTTTAAATTCATTGCACCGAAACACAGCTGCTTCTTTAACATCACCATTTCGCCGTACACAGCAACCTGTTCACGCTGAATGTCACTTGATGAAGCCCCTTTTGCTTGCAAAAAAAAAAAAGAAAAACCTCACCGACACCTGTTTGAAACCATGGTAGGTGTCGTCTCGAACTGGAATCAGCTGTGAGGGGGTGAGAAGCGCCAAACTGCAATGGCGGTATTTTTAACGTTATTAAGGGATCTATCTGTCTAGCATGTTTGTGGTATACAACGTTTAACCGACTGGTTAAACGTTGTATACCTCACGTGGTTAGCACTGCTATTTTATTAGGTAATAATAATAATTTCCAGTTGCCTTCCATTCCCAATAAATATATTCTTGTCTGTCGATGTGTGTGTGTGTGCATTCACAGAGCGGGTTTTCCTGATTGCGGGGTGATAACCCGATTTTTCTGGAGAGAAAATCTTGCACCACCGGCTATAAGACCGACTAATTCACTGTCAGTTGAAAACCCGTACTTCGTATAAAGATACTTCGGCTGATAGACGATAATCGAATCAGATCTTTTCAACCATTGGTTAGAAAGACTTTGGAAGCTTAATGTATACCAAATGAGCTACGGAGATCTCATTATATAAACCCAAAGTGGACATTGCGTTTCAAATAGGTGACTGTGTACACGTGTGTATGTGTGTGTGACAGAGAGAGAGAGAGAGAGAGAGAGAGAGAGAGAGAGAATGAGAAAAGGTCAAAGATATTCGACTTTTTGTCTCTCTCTGTAAATATAACCTGTAAGAACAAGATGTTTCACAAGACCGATTAAAATCCATATCAATAAAGTGAGAAATTCCAAAAAATGTAGGACATAAAAAAAATGTTCTACATTTTTTTCTCTTTCTGGAAAAAATAAAATAAAATAAATAATGAATTGAATTTGATAAAGCACAGATATATTTGTGTATCTTTATTTTTTTTTATTTTTACATTTTACTATACACGAGTCGTGTGTATCTTAAGATGGCGTAGGATAAGATGCAAAAAGACAAGATTGAAAGAAAGATATTTCGACGTGCTTTGTGAAGAGGAGTAGGAGGGAGGAAACAAGTAAGAAGAGGTCTATCAGAAGAATTTAATGAGTAGATTTAGAACAAATCATTTTCAAATATCTTAGAGTTTAGCTTGACTAGCTAGAGCACATTGCGATTTTTTTCCATTTAGAATGTGAATATTTAAAAAGAGGATATATATGCACGAATACGATTCTTTAATATAAAGTTACGAAATTGTTTTTCACTGTCAAAAGTATTTTAAGTGCTCCGCAAAAGAAACAGCGTCTCTAGAGTTGTAGTTCACCATTCCACTAAATGTATAATAGCGGGACAAACTACAAATTGCCTTTTAAACTTGAGATGAGATAGTATGGTTGTTTGCTATGAAATGAGATCTATGAATTGCATGTGCTCTGCACAAGATTATTTATATTCTCGGAGGGGGGGAATAAGAAACGGATTCATTTCGGTTACTAACTTTAAAGTACAGGATGATCAAAATTAAACTATCCCTGTTTATGGCCGTGTGGAGCTCCTCCTAGTGATCAAAATGGTGCAAAACTTTGAAGGACTACAGTGTGTCATGCAGAAGTATCTGAGAAAAAAATAATTTACAAAATTCACCGCCAAAGGCGCTGTATAATGCACCGAATGTATATGTAGTAATTTTTCGGTGTGTGTGTGTGAGAAAGAGAGAGAGAGAGAAGGAGAAAAGCGACACAAGCATAAATAACACATTTTTATTCACTTCCATTATGCATTCACGAGCTGTACTGTTCAATGTGATGCCCTTCTTAGCATGCCACAAACTGCATCCTTTGCACATTCAAAGTGTGTTCAACTGTAGAACGCAGCTGGTCGGGACTGAAGTTGCGCCCACGCGCGCAGCATTGACGTTGTGCACATGCTGCGTTATGTTGTCTTTAAGCGCTGGCAAGTTACCAGACTGCAATATAAGCTATTTCGGATAAATAAAACCATTTAGAAACAAGAGGTGGCACTAGAACCGCTTGCTATCGTCTCTCTCTCTCTCTCTCTCTCTCTCTCTCTTTCCTCTATAGCAGTGTTCCCAACCTTTTCCCACTTATGTACACCTTTTAAATCCATTTTTATAAATTGTACCCCTTGTTTTTAAAATAGCTGTTTTCAAATACTTTTGTTCAGTGCCTATCTTAATGTAAAATAGTGGAAATGAGGTAATGAGTTGGGAAAGGAAAATTACTACACTAAAAGTACAAACCACAGATTTAATTTTACAATATTCGTAAAAGCGCTGATTCAAACTTACCATTTATTGTTCCATAACTAACGTTTTGCATTTTGTTTAATTTACTTGTTTTTCCACCATTACTGATTATTTTTCGTGTACCCCTGAACGGCCCAGCACGCATCCCCCGGTGGTGCGCGTACCACCGGTTGGGAACCGATGGTCTAAATCAGGGTTTCTCAAACTTTTTCTACGACGGAACACTTCACAAATCCTGAAATCTTTACGGAACACCTTGGCTATTTGGTAATGTATTAATTAATAATTAATTCGTAATTTAGCTTATTTTATTGTTAATTAATAAATAATGATTGGCAATTAATAATTAATTAAACATCGATTAAACCATTATTAAATTAATTTGTGCTGATTTTCATTGACATATCCCATTCTGATCACCAAAAATGTATAATATTATTATAAGTACTTACGAGTGAATGCAGACTTTTTCTCCTGTGTGCTGGTTTTGTAGGTTAAATATAAATAAAATAAATGAGTAAATCTAAGCGTTAAGAAAAAATAATCATTTATTGTCAAATGTTAATTAGCAAAAACAAATCACATAAAAATAGTAAAACGTAAATTGCAAATTAAGTTCTTAATGACTCCGAAGTTTTTGGATCTTTGATATCAGGCACAATATTAGAAAGTTGAATTCTCATATTTGGTGTAGCGTCGAATCTGTTCCTGGACTTGATTGGGTTGCAGCATATTATGAAAATCCTGCCTCGCATAAATATGTCGTTGTGAAAGGAAATAAAACAAGAATAGCTAGTTTTGACACGCTTGTCCAGAAATCATTTATTGGCAGTTCCTTGTATTTTTGTTTTAAATCAGAGTCACTAATGAAGTCAATTAGATTTTCATAGTCACTTGCGCTGAAGCCTGCTGGCTTAGCTGTCACCGTAAATGGATTCAGAACCCAGGAATTGTCCACACTGGATTTTGCAAAATATTGCAAAAAGGTTAATTGCGAGTCGTGCAAGTGTTCTAAAATTACGTTAGATACTTCTTCATTTACTTTAGAATTTATTTCAGTCAAAAATTCATGCAAGGTGGGAAAACAATCAAAATTATTCTGTTCAACTGTAGAAATCCAGAATTGCAACTTCCTATCAATCAACAGATGTAATTTTATCTCTTGTATTTAAAATTGTAATATTCTTTCCTTGTAATGATAAGTTAATTTCATTGCACTTTGTAAAAATATCTGTCAGATAAACAAGACTCAACAACCATGAATAATTTCTTAATAATTCAATAAAATTTTGTCCTAAATTATGTGACATCAAGAAGACCATTAACTCACTACGAAGTTCAGAAAGCCTCAATAATGCTTTTCCTCTGGATAGCCTTCTCACTTCAGTATGTAATAAAAGTGCGTTATGTGCACTACCCATTTCATCGCACAAAATTTTAAATAATCTGGATTGAAGTGGTCGATATTTTACATAGTTGATCATTTTTATGGCTTCATCCAAAATAGTTTTTAAATATGTACGAATTTTTTTTGTTACTTGCTTGTCTATGCAAAATACGACTTTGGGTGGCTCTTGTAGCTACTTGCAGGATACGTGTTACAACTCCTTTCATTTTTCCTACCATTACTTGAGCAGCATCTGTACAAATATCAATACACTTCTCCCAACCGATATCCTGTTTTGTAATATAATTATTAATACAGTTGAATATATCTTCTCCGGTAGTTTTTTCTTGTAGACATTCACACATGAGTAAATCTTCTTCAATACTTTCATCAAATATGAAACGAACAAACACTAGTAATGAGTCCTGCGACATCTGTAGATTCATCCATTTGCAATGAATATTCACTGCAAAGTCTATGTCGATGATTTAGCTCTTTTTCTATGTCAGCAGAAAGATCTTTGATGCGGCGTGGAACAGTATCATTTGATAATTGTACTGCATCTATTTTTTTAGCAACCTGCTCGTTTAACATGCATGATACAATGTCTTTCACACAAGGCTTAATGAGCGTCTCACCAATTGTATGAGCTTCACCATGAAGTGCAATGCGGTAACTCACGAGAAAAGACGCCTCTGTTGCATTTTCAGTTGTATAGCAATTGTAGCCATTTAAAGTTTAGATTTTTCTAGCGAGTCACGTCGTCTCTTAAAAAAAATGTATATCTTTTCCTTTGTAATCAGTGTGTTTCGTTTCGCAGTGCGTACAAAATTTAGCTGGAGCCAAAGAACTGTTTACTAGTATTTTATTGAACAAATCATCAGGAGCATGTGTATTGCCAATACGCGTAAATCCATAATTTAACACTTTCATTGCCAAGCTAAAAATTGGAATTTCGTGTGGTGGCCAAAGTTTTTTAAATTTTTTATTTAGTTAGCGACGTCCACGCGATAACACGTGATCGGCCGTTTGGTGAGAATTCGCATCGCGCGATATCGCGTGATTGGCAATGAACATGTTAAATAACTTTCATGGCACTTCCGTTTTGGTCTGTTCTTAGATCACTCTTGTTCTTTAATATTAGCGTTTGAAGAGACCACAGTTTGCAATTCCATATCTTCTCCAATCATACGAATAGATGTGTCAGCAGAAGTACTTGCTCCTCTTTTTGTTAAAGTACCTGTCTTTAAACAAGAATCCTTGGGTATTTTTTCAATAATATCCAAATTCCAATATTTGTCAGAGCTATAATAAAAACAAATAGAATTTTTTTGTAAAGGTAACTTTAGTATGAAAAACAATAAGATTATAAATAAGAAATATCGAATAATATAAAAGTAAATGAATAATGCAAAATAGTAAAAGAAGACTGCAACACACAAAAGTAAATATGAATTGTAACAATACTTGTAAGAAAAGTACTAAACCGTACCAAATAATGTAAAATCAATTGTAATAAGAATGATTTGATAAAATGTTCAGTAACAAAAATTAAACATTTCGAAATAAATCAGATATTAATTATAAAATTAGTTAAAAGAGTAAGAAGAATTCTTTTTTTTTAAAAAAGTCGCCTCGCCTACTACCTATATACTGGAATAAAAAGGCGTTAGCTGTTTGTTTGTTTTTTTCCGAGGGCGCGGTCCCAAGAAATTTACTCGTAAATACCTTTCCAATTTTTTTTAAAGTTCACACATTAACATAAGCATTAATAATTAATTATGGCATAATCATAAAGAGTATTAGTACACTTATGTGTAGGGTGGGGCATGATGACAAATATAAATTACATTTAAATTAGTTATCAATCACTGGACTAATGAAATCTTGTAGTTTCTTCAGGCAAACATCATTAAATTAATTTGCTGATTTTCATTGACATATCCCATTCTGATCACCAAATACATTTATAATATTATTATAAGTACTTACGAGTGAATGCAGATTTTTTCTCCTGTGTGCTGGTAGTTTTCCTCTCCTTTTGTACATCCTGAAGATCGCTTTGTAGACTGGAGATGGATGACTCACTATCTGTTGCGTCACAAACACCTTCAATAAGAGATTTCTTAATACCAAAATTAAACAAAGTGCCTTGTCTCTTATTCATATTAATTTTAACTCTGTATTCCTATTACTTTAAAAAAAAAATCACAGTCCGGTTTCAGAACAAGCACTTACACACTGCAATACGAACTTGCGAAGAAAGTATTCAGTAGTAACAGATTTGAGAACGGGATACAGACTACCTTGATCTTCAATTTTAGTGGAAAAATTTTTCTTTATACTGCCTTGCTGATTGGTCATTAACATTTGCAACACAGATGTCATTTCGTTCAGTTTTGAGGACATGCCGTCCATTGTTGTAATCGGCTTGCAGGCAATTTTTATGACCGGTCATAAACAGCGGTATTCCCATTCCCAAATGTTGAAAGGATTCGATGTGTGAAAATTAACGATACACAGATGTCATTAGGTGTTCTGGGTCTGAGCTTATCGACATATTCACTAATATTATTCTCCTCAGAATATTTTTACTATAAAATATTTATTCATGAAAAATGCTTAGAAAACTAAAATGACAAATTTCAGAACTTCTCGCAGAACACCTACTCACCTTCCGCGGAACACAGTTTGAGAAACCCTGTTCTAAATTATGAGATCGTGGATGCCGTAAAGTTAACTAGGGTCAAAAAAGCAAAGTTACAGATAACTGAACACCGATTTCCAAAAGCTAGTAAAGGGATCCTTCTACATCCTTTGAGAAGTTAAACGGCAATAGAAGCTTTTTATTTCTTTCATTGTTTATAACAGTTTGCCGTCAGAATCGTTTTACACATTTAGCAGAAAAATCATACAGTTGGTAGAAAAGGCTTGGGTTCGAATCTTGTCTATGACGAGAAGAACATTTATAAGAGCCTTTTCAATTAGAGGTGTGTTAGCCAGTCTCATACAGAAGGACAAAATTTTCCACCCCGCAGATATTTTCCTCTCAGAAGATCGGCAAAAAAAAAACACAATGGACAGCCGGAATACACTATGCAGATGGACTAACAGCTCCCTCGGAATATTCATTAGGTTTCAAAGAAGCAATGTTGCATGACCATGAGAGGCCATTAAGTCTAACATGGAATGGGATATTTTATATAAATACACGCCTTATAATTATTCTAGAAAGAGCAATGGATGTTTCTTATGTTTATTTATTTTTATTCGTATGCAGTTACTAAAAATCAAAAGCTTTGACTCACATATACCGAACAGTTAGAAAGATATTGGATCTATAATCCTGGAGGAAGAAGTAATCCTTTCACTTAATCAAATGAATCATCAAAACCATCCGAAATTCATGAAATACCTACTGAGCCTTGTAACAATAGTGGGTCTGATCTAATTAAACAACTGACCAAACTTTTCAAGAATATTTTCTTCACTGGTACTGACGAATAGGATTGAAAAATAGGCAAACTCCTCTAAAATTATAGACTAACTACTCTTCTTTTCCATTCTTACAAAATCTTCGTAAAATAATACAGAATCGTCTAAATAGCATTTACAAACAGCTAAAGAAGAACAGGCTGAACCATATGTTTAGTCTTCATAGTCTGGCTGAAATTGGATGGACAAGAGGGAAAACGTTTATTGCTGATTCAACCGGCCGTCTATATGACGTCTATAGACGTCCAGCAAACTCTGGATACGATTCTGTAACACCTATTGAATAGCATGGATAAGAAGTGCAATTTGGTGTCACTATTTCATCCCTTACGGCCGGTAGAGAGGTTTCAAACAAGCATTTCATTCTGTCAATAGAGGAACCTTATACAAATATTAACAAAACACCTAGACTTTGAAATACTAAGATTTGTTTCAAACTATCAGAATACAAGTGCATTAGTTCAATATAAAAATATCGCAACTAACAAAACTTGAAATCAAACTAGAAGTTATGCAAAGTTGCCACTCTTTCCATGTCTTTTTAACACAAAAGGAGTGAAGTTAATGGAAGACCAATCACAAAGATCAAATACGCAGATGATTTAATAATTATAAAATATGACAAATCAAATCTCCAATACCAGCTTGCAAAATTACAAGAAACCTAAAGAAATTATAATATGATTGCAAAGTCAAGTAAATCAAAGATAATGATAACTGGAAGACAGTCGGAAGATATACAGGGAACACTAAATCAGGAAAACAAATTACAAGTTAATAGTTATAATAATCTAGGAGCAAACTTGAATTCAAATTTAAATGGCATCACAATAGTAAAACAGAGACATAACATGGTCAATTAGGAATAAACGTAATAAACAAAATTTGGAAAAATAACAAAATTCTTATAACTTTAAAAATAAAATCATACGAAAGTATAATACACTGGTGTATTAAAGTTAAGGATGAACTACATTTTTACCTGTATATGAAAGAACGTTACATGACTACAGCCAAATGTGGATATAAATTTATTGCCAGCATACTAATAAATTATATTTCGCAATAACGTGTCATAAATTTCATACAAATTAAATCAATACGTTTTTGGCAAAAATTAAAAATTTTCTAAGTTCGTAGTTAAAAAAAATTAAAGTACAGTGTTACAAAAAACTATGAGGAGAGATATTTCACCATGAAATATGTCCACCTGAATTGCGATGTAGCTCTGACAACATCATACCATGCTTAGCACCAAGTGATTCGGAACTCACTGAAGCAAACTTGCCCACTTCTAATTATAATGAAGAGCCAAAGGCTTCAATTCGGCGACATGAACTTATTTAAGTTAAAGGATATTACATCCCATATTATGTAGACCTAAACTAGGTCTACCTACTCACTGATGAGACCTCAAAAAAGGTCGAAACCGATCTGGGTAGTGACCTTCTCTCATATTGCTGAACAATAATACAGCTTCTAGGAGTTAAGTTCACATTATAGGTAAATATCAAGAATAGTGATCGGAGCTTGCTCCACCCTTTCTATGAGTTGCCTCAGCTTGCACAACCTTTAAGGGTTCAGTTGCTGCACTATCCAGGTATTTGCTTACACGTGGATTCGCCGAACTTTATATAGTTTCTATAGTCGGCATGAAACTCTTTCTGTTTCTTATTCGGCTAAGAAATAATATGGGATGTAATATCCCTTAACATAAAAAAAAAATTCCCACTTCTCCTTCAGAGCAAGGATAAGGCCTTGTTTGTTTTTCTGGAGAGGATTTTCGAGCAGCAATGCGTCTCCCCATGCATCCTAAACGTCTTCTATGAAGCTGAGATCTGACAAGCGTGCTGGCCACTTGGTTCTACACCTTCGGTCTCCAGAAGTATCTTCACTGCTTATGTACGGTATGGTCTGGCATTGTCATCCATAAAAATGAATTCTTCGCCTACAGCACCACGAAAAACTGTAGAATGACGTTCAATAACTTCGGTGCAATATCGTTCGTCAGTTATAGTCCCTTTTTCTGGCACTCGTAGCTCGGTGCGTCCATTAAGCATAATGTCTCACCACACCATGACCCCAACCGTGTTTGCATTCTTGAAATCTTTAAATAAAGGAGCTGCAGGAGATGTGTTAAGAATTTTGGTGATCGTTTTGGGTTCATAACCATTGAGTGCGAGGTTCTGTACTTGTAGCTCGGTGCGTCCATTAAGCATAATGTCTCACAACACCATGACCCCTAGCACAGCTGTATCTATTCCTTTCAAGAACATTCTCATGATGGTAACAATACCACTTTCACACAGTTCAGGTGTCGTTCGCAATGGGAGGAAAGACTCTCATCTGTAGAGCACATTAGCGCATTGTCCAATGTTTATGGCTACAACACTACTGAAAACGTGATCTATGATGAGCTGTGGATAAAGGGACGCAGACTGTAGGCTTTAGAGCGTATAGGCCTACGTACCGCAGACGACTTGCCACAGTTTGTCGAGATATTCTGGGACCTGTGCATGAATAGTTGGGTGAACAAAATTCCAATTCATTCAATCTCAGAACGAAGAACGTTACGGTTTCATGGGTGAAGCATAAATGCTTTTCATATTCCCCTTTGTCTGAGAGGGAAGTTCTTTGAGTGGAGAGTTACTGAGCTTTAAGCTCGCCCCTGGAAGGGCAGTGAGATTAGTTGTGTTCAGCTGAACATAGGATTGACTTGAGTCTTTTGCATTTGTAGCTAGATAATGGAGGAGGGGTGATATGTAAAGAATGTTGACTTCTCTGTGAATCTGGGAGTTTTTAATGAACCATTGGGCTTCCAGGATCATTCGCAGGCATTTGTTCTGTATTCTCTGTAGCTTTTCAATATTTGTATTCGATGTTGGCTCCATGCAGAAGATGGGTAAGTGATGACTGGACATATTACCTTCTTGTATATAAGTAGTTTGTTCCAAATATCCAGTTTTCTTCTTCTGTTGATCATGGAGTAGAACATTTACGGTTCGTGTTGAATAATTGTTTAAAGTACGACATTTGTCATTGATTGTGGAGCTGTACCAAGCTATATGCTTGGCGTTAAAGTCTCCAGCCATAATGATGGAGTCAGAGCCGAGAATGGAGTCAAAGGCAGATACCAGTAATAGAATGCTGGGTGGATTGTATACAACATAAATTTTGATACTACCCGCATTGTTTGTATGAACTTCAATACCTGTTGTCTCTAAGTTCTGGGTTTGCGGATTTGTCAGGCGTTGTGGCTCAGATAGTTTTTAATGAATACGGCTGTGCCTCCTCCACTGGAGGTGAGTCTTTCTGTTTTGTACAGCACGTAGCCACGTAATTTAGGGCTATTAACGGGCCTGAGATGTGTTTCATTTACTAAGAGTATAGCAGGGTTATATGTGTGGGTGAACTCTTGCAGTTCTAGGATTTTGTTACTCAGTCCATTTGCGTTCCGCGCAGAGATGATGAGGGAGTTAGGCTCATATTTTCTTTTATTCATTATTGAGGGCTGTCAAAATTGAGTGGATACCTTGCAGAAATCTTTCCGTTGAGGATGGTGAAGGATTTGTCATGCTGAATTCCTGTAATAATATGGTAGCTAGTGAGGACGTTAATACTGACGTTAGATTAGAACTTATTTGTTCATGGGATGGAATAGCCTTAGCTCGTGCGGCCTCGGCATAAGTTTTGGTCACTGCTGCAATTTGTGTTCCTCACCACTGAGTTGATAAACTAGAGATTGGTAAACCCTACAAGTTTCGTAAGTCGTCCGACTTATATCATCAGAGGTGCTAGCAAAAAAGAAAAGTTATACACAAAATATGATTATTTGAACAGCTTACATGCAAATATAAAATTCCCTCTTGAACTGCAGATCGCAAAAGTTCCTTGATATCCTTGTCCAAGAATAAAAAAGGTTATCCTTCTCCGTATTCAGAATATCCCAGTGGGAAGTTTTTAAATGCTGCTTCACACCACCATCCATTACGAAAGACAGGCATTGATAAATATATCGAGTACGTCAAAAATGAATGAATGAAGAACTGCTCTACCTGAGACAGAATCTCGCACTCAATGGTTATGAACCCAAAACGATCACCAAAATTCTTAATACATCTCCTACAGCTCCTTTATTTAAAGAAGATTTCAAGAATGCAATCACGGTAAATTGCATCAAGAATGTTACAAAGTGGCTAAGTTTCTTCGCGAGTCCAACGTAATAGTGTTTTTTTTTTTTTTTTTAACCTTTGCCCTAAAATCTCCAGATATTTACATCACCTAAACCTCCACATCATCCCATGAAAAAAAAAAAAAATGAAAAAAAAAGACGTTTTAAGATTCATTGCTGTTGTGACATTTACTGTGTAGCCCACACGGGGAGTTTGAAGAAAATCCGGATGTCTGAACACTTAAAGACGTCGAAAAAAGAAGACAACATAAATCATGTTTGGCATCCCACACAACTACCACAGGGCATCAGATAGTGTGCAACAAACAAAAATGTCTTCTATTGATCATAACTGTTTTGCAAGAAAGTTCATGGAACACAAAAATAAAAGCTTAATTTTACACCAACTGGTGTGCTTGCATTAAAAATCTAACTGCCACGGACCTAGGTCACGACACCCGCGATGCCACAGCACGTGACCGCAACAGCTAGCAGTGTTTGCAACACACGCATACAATAATGAATTTAACATTTTGATTCTGGTTACGTATTTGTTTGTACCAATTGTGAAGTTATGATAACATCGAATATGTGTTAATTAATTGTTTCTAGTCATTGGGAGTATGACGACTTACGAAATTTGTAGGGTTATAATTGATTGTTTTCATGAAACTCGTTATTTACTATCAAATGGAGTCGACATACCGAAAGCTTTCCAGACATTCATATCTTGTCAATTCTATAAATACTTTGGAATTTTTGCAGGCAACATTAAACGTTCAGCACCATCTACTGGCAGACCCCTATGTTTCGCTCGAGAGGCGTTATTCTGTTTGGATGGCCCAGAATAACTGAGAACACTTTCCATAATCTAATGGAATGAATGCCAAGACGGATACAAGCGATCTCATACGAAGGAAATCTAAAAACACTACTAGGCAGGTGGCCATAATGTTTAAACTCATGTCTATAAAAAAATTTAGTATTCTGTAAAAAATAAAAAAAATGTAAAAAAAATGTTTCGACAATAAATACTATACTACCTTTCTACTGCTATTCGTAAAAGATGTGAAAACAACGCAACAATCAATCGATAGTTAACTGAAGTTCTGGGATTGTTATTACGGTTCGAACAATAATGTCATATTTAATTGTTTCCAGGATGTTAATCGCTTTTGCGACATTCAAACACGTTTGCTTGACACTGCACGATGCAAATCTATCTGGAGCAGAGAAAGAAAACACCCACAGTAAGAAATCTTTTCAACTAGCTCAGCAGGTACGTTAAACATTCTATCTTTTGTTTGTAAAGTGTATCTTTGATTTTGTTAACAGTAACGAACTTATTTGAAGTAGTAATTTGAGACTAGAGAATCTGAATATATCGTTGCAGAAGAGCTTACTTTGGACATTACGGGAAAAACAAGCAATTCATTTTGCAAATGACGCATATAACCATGTAACTGGAACGATTAAGAGGAAATTAAAGGCGACCACATATACATTGATGATGATTAGCCTGTCTTTCCTACCCACTATAGGGTGAAGGCAACACCCATTGCGGGAGTGTTTGGGTTTACTACTCCAATGGTGACCCAGTCCATCTTGGAATGAATGCATATGTACTTGGATGAATGAATGTAAGAAATAATCACAAACATTCATGCCATTGGCGAGATTCGAACCCTCAGCCTCTTGGCTGGAGAGCGGATAAGCTAAGCACTCGGCCAATCAGGCACACTAAATAAAATATATCTTACACATATAATATTGCAGAAAGTGAATTAAACAACAACAAACAAACAAACAAAAAACAGTTGGATTAATTCTGTCGTTCTCTCTAAAGATAGAACAGGAACTAGAAATTTAAGTGATTTTTAAGTGATTAAGTATTTTGATTTAAATTACCGATTTCTATCTCCTGAGAATATTATTCTATTTTATTTCGTTTTATTTTATTTTAATTAATTAATTTATTTTATTTTTTTATTTTATTTTACTTCGTTTATTTTATTCCGTTTTTCTGTTTTAGATTTAATATTCCTTCCCATAATAATGTCAACATTATAATAGATTTAACAAAACTAATTCTACATAAAAAGATGTTCACGATTGTTATACTGTAATAATTATGCTTATAGTCGGCATTTCTGTTTCTATCGCAAATCAAAATAACTCCCCTACTTCTGTGTTTTCTCGACACTAGATGGCGCGACTGTAAATCGTTAAGGAAAGTTGTGATTGGCTACAACTATGCAAAAGCTCTAATCACTGGAAATAGAATTAGAAATACATAAAAACGCTGTCAATTTATCTCTCTTTCTTCTAAATTTATTTTAATTACGAATTAGAAGATTCTATTTATTTTATGAAAAATGCCTTTCATTTTCCTTTTCTTTTTCTAATTTAATCGCTTTATTCCGAACGTGAATTTTGTCTGAGCAATCCCACCACTAAATTATCTTATTAGAGTCGCATTTAGAAGTATTCTTCCCCATAGTATCTCGCTTTTATTTTTGATTTTTTTTTCTCTAAAATTTTCTGATCTCGATTAAAATGAACCGTTGGTCTTCAACTTTAGAACTTTAATACCGCCCCTCCCCTTCATTTGAAGCGAGTATTAAGTATTATATTATTCGGAATTCTCAGTGTGTGTGTGTGACACCTTTTCATTTAATACTGCTTGCTTTACTACTTTTCCGAAATGTATAAATTATATTATATTACATTTTATTTTATATTTATTTACATTTTTATTTATATTTATAAATTTTTGTTTTCTACAAATTAAATGACGTAGAAGTTTATCTTAAGAGAGATTTTTCGGAACTCAGTCTTTTGCACAAGAATCTCTCCTCAGTTTCCGAACAGGTGGACCAGGTTTATGAAGAAAAGTATTATTTTATTATTTAATTAATTTAAATACGTTTTATTTATTTTTGAATTTTTAAATTAGGTTGTTTAATTTAATAATTATGAAATTATTTAATAATTTAATTTATTTATTTATTTCAGTAGTTTAAAAACAATTTGCTATAAGCGCAAATAAATAATTCTTTATTTAAAGTTTATTAAAAATTTTATTTTAAATATATCGAAAAGGTTTCTTCATCAATTAAAGCAAATTGGCTGGACAGTTTGAATTATTTCACATCAGTTGCTGTCAGAAATTTCCGAAGACGTTTGTAACATTTTTCATTTTTAGTGTTAAAAATCTACAACTTTCTATTTTAAAAACCACTCTCCTTCAGTAACAGATGCATGTTTCGTGGAAAAGGGAAGCTAAAGTGCTGCAAGTCAATAACGTCAAATATTAAATGCATTCCTAAAGCATACCAGTCTGTCAATGCATTGCGTTTGTGATTGCGTCATTATGGTTGCCATGACAACTTTCAGATGCTCTAGAAAATTTCACTTTGCATTATTTGTATTGTTGTCAGACATTTATTTTTGGCAAATTCCTCTGATACTATGCATCATTAGTCTTTCATTAATATATCTTCTCATTTTTGCTACAAAATTACTAAATTCCATCCTATATTTCTTTCTCGGAATAAAAAGGCGTTAGCTGATTTTTTTTTTTTTTTTTTTTTTTTTTGACAGAAACAAAGAAGGTAATAAGAAATGAGTAGGTGTTCTTATAACATTTTAGCACATCAGTTTGCCTTTGAAACCAAAATGCGATTACTCTTCACACAGATCCAACGCACGTCCTTCTTATATGAGTTTATTTCTCTGGTTTTCATATTCAAACTCATCTGGCTCCAAAAAATCCCGTCCCTTACATTTTCTCCATTTCTCAAATCTTTCTATAATTTCTAAATTCTAACTTTCAACCAGGCAAATGAAGTCGCAGAAGCCTGCGGAGAGTGAGCAAGTTTTGAGTCAAATATTCAGTTAACCAATAATTCTTTTATTTTTTCGGAGTTTGTATGTTTGCGAGATATATTTAGAGTGAAAATTACATTGAAATTAGCTTGATAATTTTTTTAGAATTAATAACGACATCGATGTTATTTAATAGTGGAAAAGCAGCAGGATATGCTTAAAAAGAGAAAGAACTAATCACGCTTTTGGGGTCAAGGATACCTGGTGAACGTCATCGGATCGTAACGCTTTAAAAGATAAACCATATTTTTGAAACTTTTATTAATAATACTGATTTAGTTTATGGTTCAGCTTTGTTTTATAAGTACGAGAGATAAACGCAGTTTTTAGAATAAGTAAATCTCCAGTAGGTGGAGACAGGGTTGTAGAGCAGGTGCCCTCCCTTGATAAGTCTTTGGACTCCATGGAGATGTCAAATAATAATAATTCTTTCTGACCTCTGAAAATACTAGATCCCTTGCATTCTTTTCCTATGGCTATATCATCATCGGTGAACCAAGTCTCACTAATGCCTATAATCTTTGGTGCTAACCAATGCGAAAAACTTGTCACCCTTATTTCGATTACTTCTGGCATTAGTGTACATAAACTGCAACAACATTTAATCCCACAACCTTCTTTAAACCTCGAGTTGCTTAACCCAATAAAGTTACGAACTTGGGGCGCTACATTTGGCGTCATGTGATCACTCTCCCACTTACTAATCTCTAGGATTGCCTGGACCTCTGCTAACCTGCAACCTCGCCCCTCTAAACATTCTACTTTCACTAACTCTGCACTTCCAAACTCTCACGGAACAACACTTTCTCAAGTCATTTGACCGCAAATCCATTCAAATGAAGCCGTCCGTGTTGTATAACTCCTTCCTTCCCCAAAGCCATTTCCACACACTCAGAAAGTCCTGATTCGCAACTGCCACATTCGCGATCATTGCTTTTCTTCTCAGTTAGCCTCTCTCATATCATACTAACAGACTCACACCGATTACTTCGTCTGGTGTCTTCTCGCATACCACTCTTGTCATCTTCTTAATCATTTCTACCATCCCAAATGAACATGTCTTTTACCTTCACACTCTACATCTTTACATCATCACTTATATTAGCACCAAGACAATACGATTTAATCACACTCTTCTCAAACACTCCTCTTATTAAAGACTCGCCATACAAAATCCGATCTCCCTCCTTCTCTTGCTTCTGTGTTATAGCCATCCGCCAGGTGTTTCTCCAACCCTCAGTCTCCTCAAGTTTGATTCAGTGGAGAACTCCATGGAAGTGCGCTATCACGCATCTACCAAATGGCAATATTCTGCTTTTCCACCGTTTCAATCTAACTCATATCGCTTTAAACACCAAATATTTTAAGAAAATATATGGAAAACTACAATCGGTAAGTGTGAATCTTATTTATTTTATATAACAATTAAAAAAATACGAAATATTTAAAAATTGAATCTTGTAAATATCCTTAGCCTATCAATGGTACCAGTCTACTTAGCGGAGTAGTCCCCCCCCCCCTCTTATCCGCGATTTCAATTATCCTCAGTCGACTTCAGTCCGAAGATATTAAATGCAAATTTCCGGAAATAAACAATTTATAATTACATCGGCAAAGTAGATATTTGATCCAACATTATTTCAAAGCTGCGTGTTTGTAGACGCTACGAATGTTTTGTAAGTTGAACTGAGAGCTTACGAGAATACAATCCTGGGCATCTCCGAGTTGCCTTAGTTACTAAATCAAGTAGGTGTGATATTCGGGGATGCCGATGATTGCATTCTCAGGTCAACTTACAAACCTTTCATAGTTTCTACAAAGTTTCGGTTTTGAAATCATGTTGGATCGAATATCCACTTCGCATATTTAATTTTACATCGCCGAAATGTAGCCGTATGCCTCTTACTTTTAGTAACACACAATTTCGGTTGATCCCAGAGATAGTCCAACACCAGGGCAACTCGTTGCAAAGGTGGAAAAAGCTACACGAGCCTTGCACTCTTTCGGAAATCTGGAATAGCTCGCCGTTCTGAGTAGTTTTAGGTTATCAGATCGACTGTCGCGGTATCGCAGTGCTTGTGTTCAAGTAACCCTTATTTTACTTAATAATGGCCCCAAAGTGCAAAAGTAGTGATTCTGTCAAATCGGATATGTGAAAGAGAAGCCTAAAAAAAAAAAAAAAAACGAATCGTGTGCTGAGGTTGCTAAGATTCCATTCATATTCAGATAACTTTTTTACAGTATATTGTTATAACTGTTCTATTTTATTATTAGCTATTGTTGTTAATCTCTGAATGTGCCTAATTTATAAATTAATTAGGCACATGTTTATCATAGGTATGTATGTATAGGGAAAAAAAAACATTATATATATATATATATACAGGGTGTTCGGGATAAATTTGACAGTTTCGTAAGGAAAAAGAAAATCTTCTTTGTATCTATTAAATTTAATGAATTGACAAAAAAACATTACAGGCAGAGTTAATTACAATACTATCAACAAGATTTACTCAAAATAACCACCATTAGCATCGATCACAGCTTCAATTCTGCTTCGGAACCTCGAACAAGCTGATGCTACAGTCTCCCTGGGAAGGGCCGCAAAAACTGTTTTAATTTTATCCATTAACTGGGCTTTTGTATTACTGGAAGTGCGATTGGTGTCTTTTTCAACTGCGCCCCATACAAAATAATCCATGGGGTTAAGGTCTGGGGAGTTTGGAGGCCAAACATTTGGACTGGTGAAGTCGTAGAAATTTTCAGACAACCATTTTTGACTTTTCCCAGAGGTGTGGCAAGGGGCCGAATCCTGCTGCCATACATACGGCCTACCATTGGCTACCCTTGTTATCCAGGGCTTGACTACAGTTAGCAACTCCACGAACAAAGCCCGAATTCCAATGCCAGGGTTCTTCAACACCTGTTCCTGCAGATTTGCGAGGAATTCTGCTGTACGAACGCAATCAGATCGTCTGCTAGGGATCTTTCTTCTTGCTACATCCTCGTAGTCACCATTGCAAGTCTCTAGTTCATGCCTGATTGTTTTTACTGTATTCAGGGAGCATTGGGCAGCAGTCGTAATATCCTTATTTTGATGGCGGGCACGAATCATCATGATACAAGTTATTCTCTTCCATGATTCAGGTGGGTTCCAGCTATCCATCCTTTCTGACATCTTGTATATGAATGAAGAAGGGTCCAAACTTTTAAATGAAGAGAAGTGTGTGTTAATACATGTAACTTACGGAAAAATATAATTAATTATAAATATGTCAAATTTATCCCGAACACCCTGTATATATATATATATATATTTTTTTTTTTTTTTTTTTTTAATTTAATTTAATTTAATTTTTTTTTCGTATAGGATTTCTTGGAACATATCCTCCGCGGATAAGGGAGGGACTACTCTATGCAATACCTGTTTTCAAGATATTATCTTGAAATCCCATATGAGTTTCAAAGTAAGGTCGACTCCACTTATATAATTGAAATTTTAATCGGAAAATTAACCATGAACAAGAATTGCTCAGATTCCTTGAGAAACTCTGCTTGGATAGATAAACTCTGCTTAATTTAAATAGCGATGAATGTCCTTAAGTCCTTAAAAGGACTGGCTTAAAGGGGCGAAGCAAGAATGCTTTTCATCTTCCCCGTTATCTGTAGAGGACAGTGTAGGGATAAGGTGTTATTGAGCTATTAAAGCTCTGATCATGGCAGGAGGGTAACAGCAATAGCAGAGCCTCACTTAGAACTTCATTGGCTACAGCATTGCCATCCATTACCCTCCAAGGGTATTAATAATCACCACATCTCACGGTCGATCCATTATTTCAAATCGCACCAGCAATGAATGATCGTTCTACTCCAATCTTTAAATAAATATATGGAAAAACAAAAGTGGAATGTGTAGATTATAATTTGTTTTATACAATAATTTAAAGAAAATTCTAAATAATTAAAATATTTAAATTAAACAGATAATTTAATAAGAGTTTTATAAAAAAAATTAATTTTAATTATTAATATTATTAATCTTTTAATAAAATAATTGTATTATTTAAAAGGTATATTCATGTGTTTAACTCTAAACCATGCAAATTTATTTGATCGAACTACAGTTGTGTTTGTGTTTCGAATTTTGTCATTAATCGTTCTTCTTGTGATATTGTAAAGTTTGCCAAATATTTCTTATCAACACGCATTTTGGCTTGAAAGTAACAAAGCGATGAAGTTGACCAATTGGCAAAAATTCTGTTTTTTTTTTTTTTAGTTATTTTCGCATTTCATTTTCTCAGCATACACTAGAATAATCCGCCTCCGATGACATAATATCAACAAATAAAGTGAAATGTGCTTTTAAAAGTTTTTCAGAATTAAATAAACCGATCTGAGTTCCTCATAAATCAGAGACACATACGGATGAGAAATCTGAAAGTGCAGTACGGATGGGGGACACCTTAATCAACCGGTTCCACACAGAGAGCGGAGTAAGACAGGGATGCAATCTGTCACCAGACCTGTTCAATCTTACACTGGAAGAAGCAACCAGTAAAGCTTTAAACAATGAAGACTCCAGAATCAAAATATAAGGGGAAAATGTAACAATTTTAAAATTTGCAGACGAGATTGCATTGCTTGCAAACACAGAAGAAAATCTACAGCGAATTTCTGATAAATGAAAGGAGGAGTGTATAAAATTTGGATTAAACATAAATATAGACAAAACAAAAATTATGCGAATAAGAAAAAGAAGCACCAATCTGAAAATTGAAATTGATAGTAAGAATCTAGAACAGGTAGAACTTCACTTACCTTGGAGGAGTTATTGAGTACAATGGTGAAATTACAAAAGATATGAACAGACGAATCAGTCATGAATCCCAAACTTTTCAACCACTTAATAAAATATGGAAGTCAAGAGACATCAAACAAGTAACAAAAGTAAGAATCTATGAATCAATGGTCCTCCCAATACTCCTCTATGGAAGTGAATGCTGGAATCTCAAAAACCTGAAGAGAAAAAATTGTTAACTACTGAAATGGTTGGCTAAGAAGACTACTTGGAGCTGGATAGACTAAGAAACGAAGACATGGGAAAACGACTAAAAAAAGAAATAACAATAATAGACAATCCAAGAAAGAAGACTGCAATGGTTTGGCCATGTGACTAGAATGGGAACGGAAAGACTACCATCTAAAACCCTGAATACAACGGTGGAAGGTAAAATATCCAAAGGACGGCCCGGAATTAGATAGATAGACAAAATAAAAGAGGACCTGAAAACCAAATCACAACAAGCGACACCAAAATGGACAGAATTGTTCGGACTCTCCCAGGACAGACAGAAGTGGAAAGAGTTCATTTGGCCTCATCATCATCCACATAGATGATGGAAGAGAGAAGAAGAATATGAAAACATACGAATGAACAGTATTTACATTTGCTATTGAATTAGCCTGTGAGTTATTTTGAAATTTATTCTATTCAAATTTTCAACGTGAAGAAAATATTTTAATAGAAACCTGTGGTTGGGTGGATTTAAGTAGTCCAGTAACAACACGATTATTTTTTTATACTGGGATCACTGTGAATAGTTTCCGTATGCCCTGTTTTCCCAACATGGTCTGAAATGAATGAATATTTAAATTATTACGTTCATCATTCGCCAGCAAAGGATGGTCGATTGGTAGAATCTCTACTACTAATGGCTGACGCAAAAAGTTAGTTTGAGCAAGTTGGAGCGTGTTTGGTAGTTGGAAGGAGTCAATCGTTCGATGCTTCTGCTGAAGACTGGCCATTCTCACAGGGTTAACGTCGGCCTGTAAACTGACGTATATCAGAGCTCTGTGCCCTTGGTGCACGTGGGAATATGACAAATTATTTCGTCATATCCCACCGTTTGGCAATCGTGGAAAATGATTCAATCAAGTTAGAAAACGATATTGGAAGTATTCATATGTAATAGTGACAAAAACGAAATCATTCTTACGAAATCTCTCTGTAATAAATTAGTAAAAACAGTTTTCTAATTTATTAGGTAGAAAGAGTCTTGGAGGGAGGGTCTGTTTCATTGCGGAGCATTATCTCAATAGAGAAGGATTGAAACAAGACTATAATTTCTTGGGAAGAGTATACAAAGTCTTAAATATGTAGATGTGACTCTACATATTTAAGGTGACCAGAGAAGTATTCCTGGGATCAGTCTTTGGTCCATTGCTAATCAGTCTTCATCTTAATAATATAATTTTTTTCTTCTTGATATAAAAAAGATATTCACCTCTTTTGACTCAAAATTAATTAATGTATTTCAAATTTTAGTCACTACCTACTACAAAATCGTGGATTAGGCCTACTGGGGACACCACGTGAAAAAAAGCGCGCCTAATATTCTATCCCTGAGGTGGTGTGGAAAAGAGTACACGTTTTCATTAAAATCTAACTAAAATCTGCAAATGCCGTCCTACAATAGGAGCATAGCCAGTGGTTAATACCAAATTCACGAGTATAAAAACACGGCCAAGCTGAAACAGTAGGAAACAAATCTGAGTTCTGTTTAAAGAGGGAACATCTCGTTATTAGACATAACGGCCTAGTTATTTCGCTTGCACTCACAACAACCAATGGCAATCCATTCCAATAACGCACCTCCCTATGAGAGAAAAATCTAGCCCTCATTCTCTTCTTCCATTCATTCTCACCTAGCATTCTTGTACAGACAATCTACCTACACGTTATTTTGTATACTCTTGTCTGCAGTCTGCATGAACAGTTGGACAACTGGCAGATCTCTATTCTTCTCTAGTGTGACATCGCTGCACACGTTTGATGGGTCCTAACCGGACAAACACAAAGTCGAGATCGTTCTCTCCTCGTCAATGACAAATCCCATACCCATCACTAACACAAGTTATATAACATTGTCGCTCTTACACTCATCATCTCACCATTCCTCCCTTTATAATTTAGTTTCCCTGACTCTCTGTGTTAGGTCTCATACCAGTTATTAGTTTTTCCAGACTCCTGATACCAAACGCTTTCAGGTGTAGGCCGTTCCTATTATACAAATCCGATCTTCCCTCAAACTCACTCCACACATCCAAAAACTCCCATCCATTCCTACTACACAGCCTACGCATCGAATCTTTTGCCATCATAGCCCTTCTTCTCGTTAATTAATTTTTATCATATCGAGGTAAAACACTGACGATTTTCAATTTCTTCATTTAAACGACTCTCGACTTTCTGCAATTCCCGCATTGTCTCTCTGATGATCCGCTTCAAGTTGTTATTTTGAAGGTTAATTCATTTTCATTAATCTCCAATAACTTCGTTAACAGAGCTAGCATTCTTGACTGTGGTGCTTTTTTCGCCTTACATTTCTTGTGCGTTTTTGGCGCCATTTTATACTTATAATTGAAATATCGGAATAAAAATGTTATAAAATACTAAATACACTAAAAATAGTAAAATCTACACTAATATACTATATTAGTGTAGATTAGTGCAATTTTCTAAGGAAAAACACAATGAAAAAGATAAAAATCACCAAGTTTAGAGGAGTTCTCAATTCACCGACCAGCCACAATGTATCAAACCAATTCAGACTAAAATCAGTTGGCATCGGAGTAATATTTTAGCATAGCAGCATAGTGACATTAGTGTTCTGCTGTCAGTATTTTGTGTTCTGACATTTCAATGTTTATAAGGTCCTGATTTTCTCTTTGTTCCCAAGAGATCAGTTTTGTCATTTTGTATTGTAGCGACATTAATCTATTTAATTTGTAGGGTGCACAGAAAGCATACGTTGTTATAGCGTATCTTAGTATATTTTGGCATAGTGCTTTGTATATTACTGTTTTTAGGCGTATGGGAACTATGTCTTTTAACCTGTAGAGTTTGCCACTTATTGTTCGGAGTTTGTTGTGTAGATGGTTTATGTGGCTATTCCAGTTCATATCTGCATCGAAGTAAATTCCAAGGTATCGTATTGTTTCAACCTGAGTGATTGTAGTGGTTTTGCTGTTCTGTGTGTTTTTTATGTTAGAAAGTTGGATGGTTCTATATTTGTTATCAGCTGGTCGAGTCGGTGGCTCTCTGAATATCATTGGTTTTATCTTGTCAGAGTTTAGGTGTATGGAGTTTTTGAGCCAGTCTGTGATCAGATTTATGTCATGTTGGGTTTCAATAAGGAAATAAGGTGAGTAAGCATATTGAAATAAATTATAATACCGGAATTAACTCACGTAAATATTATTTATTAGTATAATTTTTGCCTGAGTATCAAAGACATTTTCAGTTCGAAGCTAACAGAACAATAACTGACAATTCAAAAAGGAGCCACCTAAGCGGCTAAAGTAAGATAACTGAAAAAAGTCATTAAGTTTCCTAAAAAAAAAAAAAAACTTAGATAAAATTTAAAAAAAAATTAATCAATATTAATCAATAAATAAATTATATATATATATATATATCTTCTAGCTGTATATATATATATATATATATATATATATATATATATACATATATACATATATATACACACACACACACACACACATATATATACATATATATATGTGTGTGTGTGTGTGTGTGTGTGTGTGTGTGTGTGTATATATATATATATACATACATACATATATATATATATATACATACATACATATATATATATATATATATATATAACCATCCAACATCCACTTTCCAACATAAAAAACACACAAAATAGCAAAACCACTACAATCACTCAGGTTGAAACAATGCGATACCTTGTTCTTCTAGCTGAATAAAAGCAGATCTTCTTGTTTGTCCGTAATTACCCATAGGAGCAAGGAATCTGGTCGACGCCTAGATGTAATTCCCATACTCGCTTGCCCGTGCCAGAGATCGACTAACTCGGGAACCGGTCGAAAAAAGACTTAGAAAAACTTCCTCTAGTCGCAGACTAGACTCGAAACCAAGTGTTCCTTCGTGCAGCAAAGCGCAGTGGTATGCAAACGCCACATCCACTGAGCTACACAGGCTCTTTGTTTCTGTCTCAATGCTTAATGAATTTAATGTTTAAAAATGTGCGCAAAGTATGTGTGTGTGTGTGTGTGTGTGTGTGTGTGTGTGTGTGTGTGTGTGTGTGTGTAAAGAGAGAGAGAGAGAGAGAGAGAGAGATTTTGAGCGCAACATATAAGAGAGAAAGAAAAGCTGGCAAAAGACAAAGCATTCTGTGGTGTGGCCTTTCCATGCAGTTATTGAATAATGAAAACTACGCGAATAAGAAAATAAAAATGTTTAAAATAAATGCTGATTCTTCGAAACCGCTGACTTGAACAAGTAAGAGAAAGAAAGTAAAATCGAGGGTATATAATCGAGAATTCTTAACGGTGGGTTTTAAATCTATCTTCCGCGTTTCGTCACCAAAAAATGCTTAGGAAATTAGAATGAAAACCAAGGCGGAATTAATGGATGAAAAATAATAATGGAATAATAATAATAAGTCGTGGACGTTTTCAGAGAAAGAAATATAGGATGGAATTTAGTAATTTCGTAGAAAAAATGAAGAATTTATTATTAATGAAAGAGTGATGATGCTTATTATCAGAGGAATTTGCCAAAATTAAATGTCAGACAACAATACAAATAATGCAAAGTGAACTTTTCTAGAGCATCTGAAAGTTGTCATGGCAACCATAATGATGCAATCACAAAAGCAATGCACTGCCAGACTGGTATGTTTTAGGAATGCATTTAATAGTTGACGTTATTGACTTGCAGCACTTTAGCTTCCCTTTTCCACGAAACATGCATCTCGTACTGAAGGAGAGTTGTTTTTATAATAGAAAGTTGTAGATTTTTACCACTAAAAATGTTACAAACGTCTTCGGAAATTTCTGACAGCAACTGATGTGAAATAATTCAAACTGTCCAGCCAATTTGCTTTAATTGATGAAGAAACCTTTTCGATATATTTAAAATAAAATTTTTAATAAACTTTAAATAAAGAATTATTTATTTGCGCTTATAGCAAATTGTTTTTAAACTACTGAAATAAATAAATAAATTAAATTATTAAATAATTTCATAATTATTAAATTAAACAAATTAATTTAAAAATTCAAAAATAAATAAAACGTAATTAAATTAATTAAATAATAAAATAATACTTTTCTTCATAAACTTGGTCCACCTGTTCGGAAACTGAGGAGAGATTCTTGTGCAAAAGACTGAGTTCCGAAAAATCTCCCTTAAGATAAACTTCAAATTAATTTGTAGAAAAGAAAAATTTATAAATATAAATAAAAATGTAAATAAATATAAAATATAATATAATTTCATTTATACATTTCGGAAAACTAGTAAAGCAAGCAGTATTAAATGAAAAGGGTCCACACACACACTGAGAATTCCGAATAATATAATACTTAATACTCACTTCAAATGAAGGGGGGGCGTTATTAAAGTTCTAAAGTTGAAGACCAACGGTACATTTTAATCGAGATCAGAAAATTTTAGGGAAAAAAAATCAAAAATAAAAGAGAGATACTTTGGGGAAGAATACTTCTAAATGCGACTCTAATAAGATAATTTAGTGGTGGGATTGCTCAGACAAAATTCACGTTCGGAATAAAGTGATTTAATTAGAAAAAGAAAAGGGAAATGAAAGGTATTTTTCATAAAATAAATAGAATCTTCTAATTCATAATTAAAATAAATTTAGAAGAAAGAGATAAATTGACATCGTTTTTGTGTATTTCTAATTCAATTTCCGGTGATCAGAGCTTTTGCATAGTTGTAGCCAATCACAACTTTCCTTAACGATGTACAGTCTCGCCATCTAGTGACGAGAAAACACGGAAGTAGGGGAGTTATTTTGGTTTGCGATAGAAACAGAAATGCCGACTATAAGCATAATTATTACAGTATAACAATCGTGAACATCTTTTTATATAGAATTAGTTTTGTTAAATCTATTATAATGTTGACATTATATGGGAAGGAATATTAAATCTAAAACAGAAAAACGGAATAAAATAAACGAAGTAAAGCAAAATAACATAAAAAAAAAATAAAATAAAATAAAACGAAATAAAATAGAATAATATTCTCAGGAGATAGAAATCGGTAATTTAAATCAAAATACTTAATCACTTAAAAATCACTTAAATTTCTAGTTCCTGTTCTATCTTTAGAGAGAACGACAGAATTAATCCAACTGATTTTTGTTTGTTTGTTTGTTGTTGTTGTTTAATTCACTTTCTGCAATATTATATGTTTAAGATATATTTTATTTAGTCGGCCTGATTGGCCGAGTGGTTAGAGCATCCGCTCTCCAGCCAAGAGGCTGCGGGTTCGAATCCCGCCGATGGCATGAATGTTTGTGATTATTTCTTACATTCATTCATCCAAGTACATATGCATTCATTCCAAGATGGACTGGGTCACCATGGGAGTAGTAAACCGAAACACTCCCGCAATGGGAGTGGCCTTCACCCTATAGTGGGTAGGAAAGACAGGCTAATCATCATCATTGTATATGTGATCGCCCTTAATTTCCTCTTAATCGTTCCGATTACATGGTTATATGCATCTTTGCAAAATGAATTGCTTATTTTTCCCGTAATGCCCAAAGAAGTAAGCTCTTGGGCAACGATATATTCAGATTCTCTAGTCTCAAATTACTACTTCAAATAATTTCGTTACTGTTAACGGGAACAAAGATACACTTTACAAACAAAAGATAGAATGTTTAACGTACCTGATAAGCTAGTTGAAAAGACTTCTTACTGTGGGTGTTTTCTTTCTCTGCTCCAGATAGATTTGCATCGTGCAGTGTCAAGCAAAAGCGTTTGAATGTTGCAAAAGCGATTAACATCCTGGAAACAATTAAATGTGACATTATTGTTCGAACCGTAATAACAATCCCAGAACTTCAGTTAACTATCGATTGATTGTTGCGTTGTTTTCACATCTTTTACGAATAGCAGTAGAAAGGTAGCATAGTATTTATTGTCGAAAAATTTTTTTTACATTTTTTTATTTTTTACAGAATACTAATTTTTTTTTTTATAGACATGAGTTTAAACATTATGGCCACCTGCCTAGTAGCGTGTTTAGACTTCCTTCGTATGAGATCGCTTGTATCCGTCTTGGCATTCATTCCATTAGAATATGGAAAGTGTTCTCAGATATTCTGGGCCATCCAAACAGAATAACGCCTCTCGAGCGAAACATAGGGGTCTGCCAGCAGATGGTGCTAAACTCTTAATGTTGCCTGCAAAAATTCCAAAGTATTTATAGAATTGACAAGATATGAATGTCTGGAAAGCTTTCGGTATGTCGACTCCATTTGATAGTAAATAACGAGTTTCATGAAAACGATTAATTATAACCCTACAAATTTCGTAAGTCGTCACACTCACAATGACTAGAAACAATTAATTAACACATATTCGATGTTATCATAACTTCACAATTGGTAAAAACAAATACGTAACCAGAATACAAATGTTAAATCAATTATTATATGCTTGTGTTGCAAACACTGCTAGCTGTTGCTGTCACGTGCTGTGGCATCGCGCGTCTCGTGTCCTAGGTCCGTGGCAGTTAGATTTTTAATGCAAGCACACCAGTTGGTGTAAAATTAAGCTTTTATTTTTGTGTTCCATGAACTTTCTTGCAAAACAGTTATGATCAATAGAAGACATTTTTGTTTGTTGCAAACTAGCTGATGACCTGTGGTAGTTGTGTGGGATGCCAAACATGATTTATGTTGTCTTCTTTTTTCGACGTCTTTTTAAATGTTCAGACATCAGGATTTTCTTCAAACTCCCCATATGGGCTACACAGTAAATGTCACAACAGCAATGAATCTCAAAACGCCTTTTTTTTCTCTTTTTTTTTTTTTTCCATGGGATATGTGGAGGTTTAAGTGATGTAAATATCTGGAGATTTTAGGGCAAAGGAAAAAAAAAAAAAAAAAAAAAAATTAGCCAATATTACGTTGCACTTGCGAAGCAACTTAGCCACTTTGTAACATTCTTAAAGTAATTTTTATCGGGATTGCATTCTTGAAATCTTCTTTAAATAAAGGAGCTGTAGGAGATGTGTTAAGAATTTTGGTGATATTTTTGGGTTGATAACCCTTGAGTGCGAAGCTCTGTCTCAGGTAGTGCAGTTCTTCATTCATTCATTTTTGACGTACTCGATATATTTATTGCTCCATATCGTAATGTTTTAGCAATGCCTGTCTTTCGTAATGGATGGTGGCGTGAATCAGCATTTAAAAATCTTCCCATTGGGATATTCTGTATACGGAGAAGGATAACCTTTTTTATTCTTGGACAAGGATATCAAGGAACGATACTTTTTTGCGATCTGCCGTTCAAGAGGGAATTTTATTATTTGCATGTAAGCTGTTCAAATAACCATATGTTACGTATAACTTTTCTTTTTGCTAGCACCTCTGATGATATAAGTCTGACAACTTACGAAACTTGTACGGTTTATCAATCTCCAGTTGATCAACTCAGGAAGGAAAACAAACTGCAGCAGTGACCAAAACTTATGCCAACTCCGCACGAGCTAAGGCTATGCCATCCCATGAACAAATAAGTTCTAATCTAACGTCAGTATTAACTGCCTCACTAGCTACCATATTATTACAGGAATTCAGCATGACAAATCCTTCACCATCCTCCACGAAGAGATTCCTGAAAGGTACCCACTCAATTTTGACAGCCCTCATTAATGAATAAAAGAAAATATGAGCCTAACTCCCTCATCATCTCTGCGTGGAACGCAAATGGACTGAGTAACAAAATCCTGGAACTACAAGAGTTCACCCACAGATACAACCCTGCTATAGTCTTAGTAAATTAAAAACATCTGAGGCCCGTTAATAGCCCTAAATTATGGGGCTACCTGTTGTACAAAACAGAAAGACTCACCGCCAGTGGAGGAGGTACAGCCGTATTCATTAAAAACTATCTGAGCAACAACGCCTGACAAATCCGCAAACCAAGAACTTAGAGACAACAGGTATTGAAGTTCAAACAAACAATGCTGGTAGAATCAAAATTTATGTTGTATACAATCCACCCAGCATTCCGTTACTGGTATCTGACTTTGACTCCATTCTCGGCTCCACAGACTCCATCATTATGGCTGGAGACTAACGCTAAGCATATAGCTTGGTACAGCTCCTCAATCAATTGCAAAGGTCGCACTTTAAACAATTATTCAACACGAAACTCTATTGTTATAGCCTGAAATATTCTACCCCATGATGAACAGAAGAAGCAAACTGGATATATTTAAAACAAATACTTATTACCATCTTGTATATAACTAGTGTATATAAGCAGTCATCACTTACGCATCTCCTGAATGGAGCCAACATCGAATACAAATATTGAAAGGCTACAGAGAATACAGAACAAATGCCTGAGTATGATCCTGGAAGCCCAAAGGTTCACTAGAAACTCCCAGATTCACAGAGAAGTCAACATTCCCTACATATCACATCTCTTCCATTATCTAGCTACAAATGCAAAAGACCCAATTCAATCCTATGTTCAGCTGAACACTGCTAATCTCACTGCCCTTCCAGGGGCAAGCTTAAAGCTCAGTAACTCTCCACTCAAAGAACTTCCCTCTGAGACAAAGGGGAATATGAAAAGCATTTATGCTTCACCAATGAAACGTTCGTAACGTTCTTCGTTCTGAGATTGAATGAATTGGAATTTTGTTCACCCAACTATTCATGCACAGGTACCAGAATATCTCGACAAACTGTGGCAAGTCGTCTGCGGTAAGTAGGCCTATATGCTCGAAAACCTACAATATGCGTCTCTTTATCCACAGCTCATCATAGATCACGTTTTCAGTAGTGTTGTAGTCATAAACATTGGACAATGCGCTAATGTGCTCTACAGATGAGCGTCTTTCCTCCGATTGCGAACGACACCTGAAATGCGTGAAAGTGGTACTGTTACCATCAGAATGTTCTTGAAAGGAATAGATACGGCGGTGCTAGGGGTCATGGTGTTGTGAGACATTATGCTTAATGGACGCACCGAGCTACAAGTGCTAGAAAAAGGGATTATAACTACGAACCATATTGTAACGAAGCTATTGAACCTCATGCTACAGTGTTTCGTGGTACTGTAGGCGAAGAATTCATTTTTATGGATGACAATGCCAGACTATACCGTACATAAGCAGTGAAGATACTTCTGGAGACCGAAGGTGTAGAACCGAGTGTCCAGCACGCTTGTCAGATCTCATCCCCATAGAACACGTTTAGGATGCATGGGGAGACGCATTGCTGCTCGAAAATCCTCTCCAGAAAACAAACAAGGCCTTATCCTTGCTCTGAAGGAGAAGTGGGAAATTGTTTCTTTTTTTTATGTTAAGGGTTATTATATCCCATATTATTTCTTAGCCGAATAAGAAACTCAAAGAGTTTCATGCCGAATATAGAAACTATATAAAGTTCGGCGATTCCAAGCATAAGCAAATACCTGGATAGTGCAGCAACTGACCCTTGAAGGTAGTGCAAGCTGAGGCAAATCATAGAAAGGGTGGAGCAAGCTCCAATCACTATTCTTGATATTTACTCATAATGTGAACTTAACTCCTAGAAGCTGTATTATTGTTCAACATTATGCGAGAAGGTCACTACCCAGTCCGGTTTCGACGTTTTTTGAGTTATAGTTTAGGTCTACATAATATGGGATGTAATATCCTTTAACTTAAATAAGTTCATGTCGCCGAATTGAAGCCTTTGGCTCTTCATTATAATTAGAAGTTTCCAAGTTTGCTTCAGTAAGTTCCGAATCACTTGGTGCTAAGCACGGTATGATGTCGTCAGAGCTACATCGCAATTCAGGTGGACATATTTCATAGTGAAATATCTCTCCTCATAGTTTTTTGTAACACTGTACTTTAATTTTTTTTAACTACGAACTTCGAAAATTTTTAATTTTTTATATTCACATTTGGCTGTAGTCATGTAACGTTCTTTCATATATAGGTAAAAACGTAGTTCATCGTTAACTTTTGTACACCAGTGTATTATACTTTCGTATGATTTTATTTTTAAAGATATAAGAATTTTGTTATTTTTCCAAATTTTGTTTATTACGTTTATTCCTAATTGACATTTTATGTCTCTGTTTTACTATTGAGATGGCATTTAAATTCCAATTCAAGTTTGCTCCTAGATTATTATAACTATTAACTTGTAATTTGTTTTCCTGATTTAATGTTCCCTGTATATCTTCTGACTGTCTTCCAGTTATCATTATCTTTGATTTACTTGACTTTGTAATCGTATTATAATTTCTTTAGGTTTCTTGTAATTTTGCAAGTTGGTATTGCAGATTTGATTTGTCATATTTTATAATTATTAAATCATCTGCGTATTTGATATTTGTGATTGGTCTTCCATTAACTTCACTCCTTTTGTTGTTAAAAAGACATGGAAAGAGTGGCAACTTTGCATAACTTCTAGTTTGATTTCAAGTTTTTTTAGTTGCGATATTTTTATATTGAACTAATGCACTTGTATTCTGTTAGTTGGAAACAAATCTTAGTATTTCAATGTCTAGATGTTTTGTTAATATTTGTATAAGGTTCCTCTATTGACAGAATGAAATGCTTGTTTACAACCTCTCTACCGGCAGTAAGGGATGAAATAGTGACACCAAATGGCACTTCTTATCCATGTTATTTAATAGGTATTACAGAATCGTATCCGTAGTTTGCTGGACGTCATATAGACTGCCGGTTGAATCAGCGATAAAAGTTTTCCCTCTTGTCCATGCAATTTCGGCCAGACTATGAGGATTAAACATATGGTTCAGCCTGTTCTTCTTTAGCTCTTTGTAAATGCTATTTAGACGATTCTGTATTATTTTAAAGATTTTGTAAGAATGGAAAAGAAGAGTAGTTAGTCTATAATTTTAGAGGAGTTTGCCTATTTTTCGATCCTATTCGTCAGTACCAGTGAAGAAAATATTCTTTAAAAGTTTGGTCAGTTGTTTAATTAGATCAGACCCACTATTGTTACAGGGCTCAGTAGGTATTTCATGAATTTCGGATGGTTTTGATGATTCATTTGATTAAGTGAAAGGATTACTTCTTCCTCCAGGATTATGGATCCAATGTCTTTCTAACTGGTCGGTATATGTGGGTCAAAGCGTTTAATTTTTAGTAACTGCATATGAATAAAAAAAAGAATAAAAATAAATAAACGTAACAAACATCCATTGCTCTTTCTAGCGAATAATTATAAGGCGTGTATTGTATTTATGTTATTTATATAAAATATCCCATTCCATGTTCCACTTAATGGCCTCTCATGGTCATGTGCAACATTGCTTCTTTGAAACCTAATGAATATTCTGAGGCAGCTGTTAGTCCATCTGCATAGTGTATTCCGGCTGTCCATTGTGTTTTCTGTTGGGGTCTTTTTGCCTATCTTGTGAGAGCAAAATAGCTGCCGGGAGGAAAATTGTGTCCTTCCGTGTGAGACTGGCTAACAACCTCTAATTGAAAAGACCCTTATAAATGTTCTTCTCGTCATAGACAAGATTCGAACCCAAGCGTTTTCTACCAACTGCATGATTTTTCTGCTAAATGTGTAAAACGATTCTGACGGCAAACTGTTATAAACAGTGAATGAAATAAAAAGCTTCTATTGCCGTTTAACCTCTCAAAGAATGTAGAAGGATCCCTTTACTAGCTTTTGGAAATCGGTGTTCAGTTATCTGTATCTTTGCTTTTTTGACCCTAGTTAACTTTACGGCTATCCACGATCTCATTATTTAGAACATCGGTTCCCAACCGGTGGTACGCGCACCCCCGGGGGTGCATGCTGGGCCGTTCAGGGGTACACAAAAAATAATCAGTAATGGTGGAAAAACAAGTAAATTAAACAAAATGCAAAACGTTAGTTATGGAACAATAAATGGTAAGTTTGAATCAGCGCTTTTACGAATATTGTAAAAGTAAACCTGTGGTTTGTACTTTTAGTGTAGTAAATTTCCTTTCCCAACTCATTACCTCATTTCCACTATTTTACATTAAGATAGGCACTGAACAAAAGTATTTGAAAACAGCTATTTTAAAAACAAGGGGTGCAATTTATAAAAATGGATTTAAGGGGGTATACACAAGTGGAAAAAGGTTGGGAACACTGGTATAGAGGAGGGAGAGAGAGAGAGAGAGAGAGAGACGATAGCAAGCAGTTCTAGTGCCACCTCTTGTTTCCGAATGGTTTTATTTATCCGAAATAGCTTATATTGCAGTCTGGTAATTTGCCAGCGCTTAGAGACAACATAACGCAGCATGTGCACAACGTCAATGCTGCGCGCATGGGCGCAACTTCAGTCCCGACCAGCTGCGTTCTGCAGTTGAACACACTTTGAACCTGCAAAGGACGCAGTTTGTGGCATACTGATGAACAGTACAGCTCGTGAATGCACAATGGAAGTGAATAAAAATGTGTTATTTATGCTTGTGTCGCTTTTCTCCTTCTCTCTCACACACACACACACACACACACACACACACACACACACACACACACACACACACACACACACACACACACACACACACACACACACACACACACACACACACACACACACACACACACACACACACGCTGTATAATGTACCTACATATATATTCGTTGCATTATACAGCGCTTTGGCGGTGAATTTTGTAAATTATTTTTTTCTTAGATACTACTGCATGACACACTGTAGTTCTTCAAAGTTTTGCACCATTTTGATCACTGGGGGCGCTCCACACAGCCATAAACAGGGATACTTTAATTTTGACCATCCTGTACTTTAAAGTTAGTAATCGAAATGATTCCGTTTCTTATTCCCCCCCTCCGAGAATATAAATAATCTTGTGCAGAGTATATGCAATTCATAGATCTCATTTCATAGCAAACAACCATACTATCTCATCTCAAGTTCAAAAGTCAATATGTAGTGTGTCCCGCTATTATACATTTAGTGGAATGATGAACTATAACCCTAGAGACGCTGTTTCCTTTGCGGAGCACTTAAATTACTTTTGACAGTGAAAAACAATTTCGTAACTTTATATTAAAGAATCGTATTCGTGCATATATATCCTCTTTTTAAATATTCATATTCTAAATGAAAAAAAAAAAATCGCAATGTGCTCTAGCTAGTCAAGCTAAACTCTAAGATATTTGAAAATGTTTAGTTCTAAATCTACTCATTGAATTCTTCTGATAGTCCTCTTCTTACTTGTTTCCTCCCTCCTACTCCTCCTCACAAAGCACGTCGAAATATCTTTCTTTCAATCTTGTCTTTTTGCATCTTATCCTACGCCATCTTAAGATACACACGACTCGTGTCTAGTAAAATGTAAAAAAAAAAATAATAAAGATACACAAATATCTCTATGCTTTATCAAATTCAATTATTATTTATTTTATTATTATTTTTCTTTCCAGAAAGAGAAAAAATGTAGGAGAATCTTATGGAATTTCTTACTTTATTGATATAGATTTTACTCGGTGTTGTGAAACATCTTGTTCTTACAGGTTATATTTATAGAGAGAGACAAAAAGTCGAATATCTTTGACCTTTTATCATTCTCTCTCTCTCTCTCTCACTCTCTGTCACACACACATACACACGTGTACAGAGTCACCTATTTGAAACGCAATGTCCCCTTTGGGTTTATATAATGAGATCTCCGTTGCTCATTTGGTATACATTAAGCTTCCCAAGTCTTTCTAACCAATGGTTGAAAAGATCTGGTTCGATTATCGTCTATCAGCCGAAGTATCTTTATACGAAGTACGGGTTTTCAATTGACGGTGAATTAGTCGGTCTTATAGCCAGTGGTGCAAGATTTTCTCTCCAGAAAAATCGGGTTATCACCCCACAGACAGCAAAACCAGCTCCGTGAATACACACACATCTACAGACAAGAATATATTTATTGGGAATGGAAGGCAACTGGAAATTATTATTATTATTACCTAGTAAAATAGCATTGCTAACCACGAACCAGTCGGTTAAGCATTGTATACCACGAACATGGTAGAGAGATAGATCGCTTAATAACGTTAAAAAACCGTCATTGCAGTTTGGCGCTACTGTCCACCTCACAACTGATTCCAGTTCGAGACAGCACCTACCATGCGAGTGTGATTTCAAACAGGTGTCGGTGAGGTTATTCTATTTTTTTTTTTTTTTGCAAGCAAAAGGGGCTTCATCAAGTGACATTCAGTGTGAACTAGTTGCTGTGTACGGCGAAAATGTGATGTTAAAGAAGTGGCTGTGTTTCGGGTGCAATGAATTTAAAGAAGACTGTGGTGACACTGAAGATCTACATCAGACGGACAGGTCTTCATCGAGCAAGATAGAACACAACATTTCGCGCATTAAGGCCATCGTCCTTGAAGACTGGCGTGAAGCTGCGTGAAATTGTACAAGTGGTTAACTTGAGTAAGTCGACTGTTTACAAAGTTTTTCATGATGTCCTTGGTTTTCGAAAGATGTGCTCTCACTGGGTGCGCCAACAAATGTCAGAGGAGCACAACGCAACATACACGGGGATGTGTCTGTAGAATCTGTTGCGATACAGCGAGGATTTTCTCACAGAAGACGAAACGTAGGTTCATCACTTTACTCGGGAGAGACTCCATGACCAGAAAAATCCACAATCTCCTGTGCCCAAAAACTTTAATACTGTTCCCATTATCCGAAAAGTCGTCACCACACTTTTCTGGGATCATCAAGGAAGGCGTTGTATTGGTGCACTTCTTGCCAGAGGGAGGAATAATCAACTGTGCAACGTAGAACAAACTGAAAGCCAAGATTCGACGCAAAGATCAGGACTTCTGACAAGTGACTTAATTTTGGTGCCCAGGCTTAGCGCGCTTTCAGACATCCACTCAAGAAATAACTTCCCAGAAGGCACTTCCCATGTCTCAACGATTGATCAATATATCAGCACCAGTACTAAATAAGTCAGTGCTTAAATCAGTATTCAGACCGAGTAAAGAACATTGCACCGTCTCCAATGAACAACTACATCTTTTGTAAAATGCCTTCCTGAAAGAAAGTGTTTTAAAACGTTTTATTTTAGGAATTCCGCTGTACAGAGACCCCACATGGGGCTTTTTCAAGTCACTATACGCATCTGATAAACATTGGCGACAGTCTTTCACCAATGAAATTCATCCACAACCCAAACGTTGGTGCCCAATTCATTTAATTGAAATACCATACGTGCATTTTTAATTTCTTTCTTTCCAAAAAAAAAGATGCAATTAATTCAAAATGAGATGACGCCATTTGTGATTTTTAAGATTTTTTTAATCATAAATCTTAACTCAATTTTGTATGAGCTCTGTCAATGTAGTCTAACTTTGGAGTAGTTTATGATGATTATTGCTGATAAAAACTTTTATTTTGATTCTTTTAAACTCACAAATTACTCAAGTTATGTCAAGTAAATAAACGTTTGATGAACTTTGTCAAGTTTCACAAAACGGGTGTAAGAAAGACAAAAACACACGAAACAATGTATTAATAACTATTATAACTAAGCTTCAGTGTACTTTTCTTTGAGTCACTGTTCGGTTACAATCTCAATTATATCCCACCTTAACAAAGAATCAACTAAACGATGCACACAAAAGAAATATTTCAAAAATAGTCTTATCCTTATAAGGACTGGCTTAAAGGGGCGAAGCAAGAATGCTTTTCATCTTCCCCGTTATCTGTAGAGGACAGTGTAGGGATAAGGAGTTATTGAGCTATTAAAGCTCTGATCATGGCAGGAGGGTAACAGCAATAACCGAGCCTCAGTTAGAACTTCATTGGCTACAGCATTGTCATCCATTACCATCCTCCTCAAAAACAGCAATTAAAGTTTTACCTTTTGAATAAGTATCATGAATTATATAATATTCTTTATTACAGAACTTTTAATATTATAGATAAATTTGTTAAAAATTGATTATATGCTTTTAGCACACTGGTAAATATTAAATTTATTTATATTTTAAAAATAGATTTCAAAAAGTTTAAGTATTAAAAAAAATAAAAAATAAAAAGTATAACGGACTGTAAAAATAGATTTTTTTTGTTCTCATTTCAATTTTTCTGTCTAATAGAAATATTTCTATGATTCGTTTTTATTGTCTCTTTCCAGATTACTGCTTATTAGCCTTACCGAAGTTACTTATTTTTAGTATTATTTTAATGTTCTTAAAAAAGTTCTTAAAAGAACTGGGCGATGGACTGAGTCCTTGACTCTTTATCCCGTCATCTGAATGAAGAAAATCTGTGTGGATGGCGTGTTATTGAGCTAAAAGCTGTAGTCATGGCTGGGTAACGGCAATAGCCGAGCCTCAATTAAAAAAATCATTGGCTACAGCATTGCCATTTGTCACTGGAAGTCCTCTCTTTTAATGTTTCTGATGTTTTAGTAATTTCATGTTTATCGATACGAGTTTTTGAAAGTATTAAAAAAAAAAACCTGTAAAGAACACCAAAAGACTACCTGGTGACAATAAGAATTATGATTATTTTATGATTGACGTCATAAGATACCCAAACGTTAAACAGCTCACGTTGATGATATGCGTAAAATACCACAATTTCAAAAAGACATAAGATTCTTTTAAATATCCAAGTCCATTTGAATTTATACGTAATTTTAACTGCAAAATTATTATTATCAATGTACCGACATTTTCTTATTTCATTTATTTATTTATTGCCTAGTACTATGTGGAAATTATAATAAAAATGAATTAAATGAGTTCATTTATAAATTAAATTTCACTTTATAAATTATATTTATTATAATTAATTTTATAAATTAAATTTCTAAAATTAGAATTAAAAATAGATATTCCACAGCTATCGCACATATCTCTGAATCCTGTTTTTTATTATATTTTATTTATTTTTATTCATAAACTATAGCAGAATAAGAAAATAATACCGTTTTTATGAGATATAAATGCTGTTGCTAGTAGAGTATATATTTTAATATTTAATATTTAATGCCAAAGTGGTGACTCCACTCAACACCAACCAAAATGTAGAGTTATTAAAGATGTTGAACTCCACATTTCATACTTTTATTGAACAAATACTGAAATGATATCAAAATATAGAAACAACTCCCAATTTCTTGTCATTCTCATCAAGATGTATTCCAGTCACTACGCTGCAGGTCAGAGTTTCAACAACAGTCTGGATTTACTTCCTTAACTGTTTAAGTATTTGAAGGAGAGAGGGATGAAAACACATCTTTTTAACATAATCCCCTTAGTAGTAATCCTGTGAGACCCAGTTGTCATCAACAAGAAAATACATACCTTGCGTTTTCAATTTGCAACATTTTGTAACAAATATTGCATGTACTGTACTAGCGCCTCTGATGTTTATAACTGGAACTATGGCTAACTATTTCGAAAATGGAGCTATATCTTAGTAATCCGCAAAAAATCCTTGAAATTGTTCTGTTGCTTGGGAATGAATATATTTTGGAAATGGGGTCCAATTATAAACAATGCATTTAAAAATAACAAAACAATCTACTCTGAAAGAAGAATAATTGGATTAAGAGATATTTTTAAATCAAAATAATTGTAGTTTGATGAACAAAATTAATCCTAGCGTAGAACAAGATATAACTTGCTATTTTTTTTCCATTCAGATGCAGCTTTCATAGCATAAAACATTGTTGAGGTCAGATAACATACAGATAACTTGCATTATTCGGTCTCAAATGTAAGGTGTAGTTTTTACTTTTATGGAAAAACCCTAATTTTTACACATATTCAATTTTAATTCGAAATCCTAGTCCATTCTAACCAGCTGCATTTGAAATCGATGTACAGTTATAACGGAAATATTTCGTGATTAAGTCTATTTCATTCATCTATTCTCAAAATGGAAGAATATTTATGTAAATTGACTTGATTCTGGAAGATATCAAAAAATAAAATAGTCTATGGTCACTCTCAGAAAAGCGGAAAGAATTATTCAATAAGTATGCATGAGGAGGTTATCTACAATAGAACAATTCTATTAAAACTTATGTAGCAACCAAAAAGTTGGAGAATACGATCTGTAATCTGTCATTCATATCAGCAGAGCATCTTTTATTATTTCTAGCTGATGTTTGTCCTTTTTTGTGAGAAGTCGCAACTGCATTACTTTTAAGGGAACCGACAGCCAAAACGACGATGTTTCACTGTGTTTGTGTGTGTGTGTGTGTGTGTGTGTGTGTAGGTTAGTAATTGCATTATCTAACAGTGTTTGTGGAACTGAATTTGAATATTTTGACGTTATACTGCGTGATGAAGTGGTAGGTATAACACTAGTGTGTCGACATGGCAAGCCTTATATCCTTATAAGGTGTGGCTTAAAGAGGAGAAGCAAGAATGCTTTTCATCTTCCCCGTTATCTGAAGAGGACAGTGTAGGCATAAGGTGTTATTTAGCTATTAAAGCTCTGATCATGGCAGGAGGATAACAGCAATAGCCGAGCCTCGGTTAGAACTGCATTGGCTACAGCATTGCCATCCATTACCCTCCAAGGGTATTAATCACCGCATCTCACGGTCGATCCTAAACCATACATGGCAAGCCTTATCCTTAAACAGGGTGTTCCAAAATTCACGCAAGATTTAAATTTAGCGCCATTTGTGCAGTAAAGTGATGCCAATGAAAAAAAAAAAGACAGCGTGACAGTTCAGGGTTATTAAAAATGGAGCGCTACACGAAAGAACAACGCATTTTCATTGTTGAGCAATATTTTAAAAATAATGAAGGTTTGGCAGCTACAGTTCGCAATTTTCGTACAAAATATGGTCGGAATAGTGATTTAACTTCATCAACTGTGAAAAGATTAATTAAAAAATTCAAGGAAACTGGATCAATTAGTGATCTTATACACTCTGGCCGTCTTTCAACAAGTCGTTCAACAGAAAACATTGCAGCAGTTCGTGAGAGTGTTGCTGAGAGTCCAGGAACATCAATTCGGCACCGTGGTCTTGAATTGGGCATTTCGAGAAGCCCTCTACAGCGTATTCTCACGAAAGATTTGCATCATTATGCTTACAGAGTTCAATTGACTCAAGAACTGAAGCCTACTGACCACACACAGCGAAGAGAGTTCGTTGACTGGATTATGGAACAAGAACAAGCGGATGCTTATATTTCGAAGAAAATCATCTTCAGCGATGACGCTCATATTCATCGTGATGGCTTCGTTAATCGACAAAATTGTCGCATTAGGGATTCAGAAAATCCACGAGTGATTGTTGAGAAACAAATGCATCCACAACGTGTCACTGTTTGGTGCAGATTTTGGGCTGGAGGCATCATCAGTCCATTCTTCTTCGAAAATGCGGCTGGTAAGGCAATAACAGTTAATGGTGCTCGCTATCGCGACATGATAATCCAGTTTTTTGTGCCTAAATTGCAAGATATGGATGTGGACGACATGTGGTTTCAACAAGACGGTGCCACATGCCATACAACACGAGAAACAATTCAATTATTGCATGAGTCATTTCCTGGTCTTGTAATTTCCCGTTTTGGTGATCAGAATTGGCAGCCCAGATCATGTGACTTAACGCCGTTGGACTTTTTCTTTGGGTGTTTTGAAGTGTAAGGTTTATGTCAACATGCCCACGACCACGCACCCCTTGAAGGAGGAAATTGAGCGCTGTATCAACGAAATTCAGCCACATTTATGCAAAACAGTCATGTAAAATTTGGACAAAACAGTGCGTATGTGCCAGCAAAGCTGCCATGGAGGCCATTTACCCGATATGCTATTCCATGCATAACCCTATACTGTATACTTTATGAATCAATAAGAAATTACAATTTTTAATAAAAAACCTGTGTTTTCTATCAAAATTACTTCTTGCGTGAATTTTGGGACACCCTGTATAGTGACTGGCTTAAAAAAGGGGCGAAGCAAGAATGCTTTTCATCTTCCTCGTTATCTGTATCTGTAGAGGACAGTGTAGGAATAAGGTGTTATTGAGCTATTAAAGCTCTGATCATGGAAGGAGGGTAACAGCAATAGCCGAGCCTCAGTTAGAACTTCATTGGCTATATAGCATTGCCATATTTAAATTGAAAGGTAAAGCCGTCTCTAAAAATTCGGACGATCCCTAGGCCACTCATTCGTGGGCGAAAGAACGTCCATCTCAGCGTTGGCTCCACTCAGTGATGACTTTCCACCCACACGCCACCACCGCTCAAATTCCGAAGAAAATCATTCACCGACAAAGCCCCTCAGCGGGCGGTGCCGGAGTACACTTTCCCCAGAGACTCAAATTGCTCCCTTAAGGCAAAAACCTCAAGAGAGCATACTCATAACTCTCGAATCTCAGAGCCCCATGTGGGTAACAGCAACAGCCGAAACCCAGTTAAACTTCATTGGTACAGCATTGCCATATTTAAAGGTAAAGCTGTCTCTAAAAATTCGGACGATCCCTAGGCCACTCATACGTGGGCGAAAGACCGTCCATCTCAGCGTCGACTCCACTCAGTGATGGCCTTCTACCGACACGCCACCACTGAGCAGAACCGCTCAAATTCCGAAGAAAAGCATTCACCGACAAACCCCCTCAGCGGGCCCTGCCGGAGAACACTTTCCCCGAAGACTCAAATTGCTCCCCTAGGGCAAAAACCATAGGAGAGAGTACTCACAACTCTCAGCGCCCAAGGGAATAACAGCATCTTAGTTAAACTTCATTGGATTTTTAAGTAAAGGGTAAAATCTCAAAAAATCAGACGATCGCTAGGCCACTCATTCGTGGGCGAAAGACCGTCTAAATCTCCGCGTTGGTTCCACTCAGTGAAACTCGACCACCGAGCAGAACCGCTCATTCCGAAGAAAACCATTCACCGACAAAGCACCTAAGCGGGCCGTGCCGGAGTATACTTTCCCCAGAGACTCAAATTGCTCCCTTAAGGTAAAAAACCTTAAGAGAGCGAACTCTCGAAACTCAGCAGGATAACAGCAACAGCCGAACCTCAGTTGAACTTCATTGGCTATAGCATTGCCATTCATTACCCTCGAAGAGTATTAGTGTTAATCATCGGATTATGCTTATAGTCCTTATAAGGACTGGCTTAAAGGGGCGAAGCAAGAATGCTTTTCATCTTCCCCGTTATCTGTAGAGGACAGTGTAGGGATATAATAAGGTGTTATTGAGCTATTAAAGCTCTGATCATGGCAGGAGGGTAACAGCAATAGCCGAGCCTCAGTTAGAACTTCATTGGCTACAGCATTGCTATCCATTACCCTCCAAGGGTATTGGATTGAATGAATCAATGACCGCATCTCACGGTCGACTGATTCATGTCAGACCACCATATCATCGGATTACGCAGTTGGTATACCATTTTATAATGAAAATGCGTATAAAATATTAAATGGTGTACACTTAAAAACTAAATTAAACTTTATTTTTGCAAATAAATTATTATTTTAAATATAATATCATTATATTATATACAAATACACAAAATTATATAAAATATTTTTATTTATTTCATTCAGATGCAGCTACACACACAAAAAGACAAATATTGAACGAAATATGTACTAGTAATAACCTTCTTAATTTAACAAAGTAATCCCTTGGTTAATAATGAACGATTACAATGAAACATTTGATATCCTATCAGAACTACGTGAATTCCTTAGACTGCATCGGTTCCCAATCGGTGGTACACGTAACGCCCCTGGGGTACACGAAAAATAATCAGTAATGGCGGAAAAACGAGTAAAGTGAACAAAATGCAAGACGTTAGTTATGGAACAATAAAAGTCAGTATTTGAAAACAGCTATTTTAAAAACAAGATTATAATTTATAGAAATGGGTTTAAAAGGGGGACACAAATGGAAGAAGTTTGGGAACCACTGCCTTAGAGCATTGGCATTAAAAGAACAGTTTTAAATTTTATAAGCGTGCATAACCTTACATTATTGAGAAGTATCGAGACGATGTAACATAATAATAAAAAAATAAGATGCATAATGAAATAAATTACAACTTTCAGCAATAATCAGTGAGGAATGCACTGATTATTGTGTGTGTGTGTGGGGGGGGGGGATCCCAATTTTGGATTTGATCTTAAAACTGATCTGAGGTAGTTGTATTAGGGAATGGATGTTTCATGAAAATTCCAATAATATAATATACTATACTATAATATAATATAATAAAGTATGTAATAATGTAATCAAAATTCATTTCAATTAAGAATTTATTTCTGTAGTATTAATTTAAGATATTATTAAATAAAATTAATATTAGTATATAAATTATTCAGAAATAAATTTATTGGCATATAGACATAAAGCTGAAATTCTCTTTGCACACCTAAATAATTTTACAATAATAAATTTATTTCAAAGCAGACAAGAGCGAGTGATTGTTTTCATTTGGCGCTTTCATGAAATGCAATGTAATTAATGTCAATGGCTTTGTTTTTATTGTTTGTATTTCAATGGTATTTAATTTTTATTGGTGAATGTAAATTTCCAAAATATAAAGTAAGAGGAACTGTTTTTGGAAATCAGAGGAGTCAGGTCTTTTATTTATTCATCGATCGACGGTAATTCACGATGGTAAAACACACACGCGATCTCTGGCGTGAAAGAACGATTTGCAGTAACTAAAATAACGCACTCGAGTCTTGTTCCTTATAGGATTGTTTACCCTGTCCATTTCCTTCAAAATGTAACATTTGCACAGATGACTCATGGGCATGTTTTTGCATGCTTCAATGTCACATCCTTGTGGATGTGACATTGAACAGATGTTATCCTACCTCGTGACATCACTGGGGGAAAACCTTGTTCATCTCTGGCCACGTTCTGGAAATTTTTTCTGTAGTAAAATTGATGCATAGATTTATTATTTTTTAAAAACAATACATCTATTTTTGAGTATTGATATTAGCACAAAATCTTTCGTTCTGTTTCCAGTAACATCAGTAAGTGCACACTTTATCTTCACGTTTGGTCGACCAACATCGTTCACATCAATAACAGATCTGCCTAATATTGAAAACATTACTTATTTTTCTCTACTTTTAGCGAGTAATATTTGATATTTGCATGTTGATTGTGTTTTCCAATCTCTTAGTTTCTCCAGCAAAAGGGAACCAATGTCCCATTTCAGTTAGTGGTTGTATTTAATTAACCAAGAATTCTGTTTATTAAATTTTCAGGTAATTCACCTGCAAGGTGTTTTTGTCATCGCATCTCTGACAATAATTCCATTTGAAATACAGATTTCTTTAGGAAATAAATTTGAATCTTCATTATAAAGAACTCTATACAGTTTTCATTTATAATGCTAGTCAATTCTGAAACGTCGTTTTTTTTTCATCTATATTTAAATAGTTTTCTATTTTCTTCATCCTATTATGTTACATATTTTTCCACCACAAATAAATAATTATTTATTATTATTTGAACAGCGTATTAGGTCTGGTACTATAATTTTCAACTTAATTCCTCTGTTACAACTCCCAAAGATTATACTTTAGACTGCCTTATTTATCTTTTGCATTAGTAAGTGGACTAAAAGAAATGAGACAAACAAGGGATTGGACTCTGCGTTTGGTTTTCTTGTTAGTAAACCATTATCCTGTTCTGTTAATTACACACTTTAGTGTGAACAGATAGCAATACGACTTGGTAATTTCCAGGTGTAAATATTTTTCACCACAAATAATTAAATCGCATGCATAATTAAACAGAATCTTTATGTTTACAATAATATTTTACTATGTATTACCAGACCAGTGCTACTATGATATTGTAAGCGTAATTCTAATAATGGGTTAATTTGTCAGAATTAATATTCTGACATGAGGGCTAACACATCGGCATTTTTGCAGCAGTTTGAACAATTGGATTCATCATGGAATAGCCTACTTTCGCGACTTTAAATTTAAAATGGGTCTGAAAGTAGGGTTACCATATTTCTTGAAAACAATATACGACACCAATGTCGACCATAAAAAATTGTAAAGAAAAATAAAATGTTTACCTTCAAATAAATATTTATTCACTTTAATTGTACCATTCACATTTTTCTCAATGTTATTTTTAAATCTTGCATTATGATTTTTATAATTGAAACCTCATCAATATCTTTGTCTATTTCAACAACTACCTTTTCAGAATGGGCTATAGAATTAACAATCTGGGCACTGAACCTCAAACTCCTGACTTCACTGTACCCAAGAAAACTTCTCTGTAGCTTTGAGATTGCTTCCCCTCATTTTTAAATGAGATACATTTCTGTTTTATTTACTTCTCATTCGCTGGCATACAGAGAGAGCTTCTGCTTGCAAAACTGTGGGGATAATCCTGCTTTCTCTTCTGGCTATTAATTTTATTTTCAATTCCTTGTACTTCAAAGCTACTTCTGTTCCTAAAACATTTGAAGGCTGGAATGAACAAATGAGGGTAATAATTCCCTGAGTGGATTTTCAAAAAAAAGTCTGTGATTAATTTGGGGTAAAAACTTTCACACTGAAAGGTGAAAGTTTCATTCCTATCCAAATCAAAAGAATTCTTTGCAGACCAGCTACTAGACTTAAACATCTTATAGTACTGTATGACTACGTTTTTTGTACTCAATATCTGCAAACTCGCAAATTTCTTTTGGATTTTCTACTCTTACTTTAAAAATGTGAAAATGTAAGAACCATATCCTAAACGTTTCTATCCATTTGTTGTTATTACATTGTACGAAAATAAGTTCAACCTGTCTTCTCATTTCCCCAAAATTTGTATTTGTGTTACACAACGCAATATGCACAAATTTTTAAGAGTTTAAGTCACGTTTGGGCTTAAATTATCTGATGTCTCTCTGTAAAATCACCAGATTCTTACAGTCGTACTTTAATTCGAAATTGATGAACAAATATACTAGTCTATTGGAGACATCTAAGATATAGCAACAAAATTGTCACTATTTAATTCATTTTTGTACTTTATCTATTACAAAAGATACAATTACGTCATTAGTTATCACCTCTGTCTTTTTTGTTCTGCCAATGAAATAGTATGGGTCTAAAAGTTTTGAAAAACTTTTCGACTGGTAGTCACATGCTTTTAAACTTTTATCATTTTGAACTTCTCTTTTAAACTACAGTAATATGAACATTTGTTTCATAGTTTTAAGTTAGTCAGATTGCATTTGAGATGACATAACAAATTTTATTTCTCAGGTATAAGTAAAAATGGCTTCATTTTATCTCACTCTAATTAATCTCCAGGGGCGGCTCGTGAATAGGCACTGTGGAACTGCAGCAACCCCAATTTTTCTCGATACATAAATATATTTATTAATTTATTTATATTTGCTTGTATATTTAATTTTATCATCAACAATCCTATACAATTCTCTTATTTTGTATAAAAAATATTAAAAATCCATCTTGTAGCACTTAGAAGGGCGAAAGGACGCTAGCAGCACTGTGCTTACCACGGTGTCACATTGCTATGCGTGTAAGCATATGCACGTCATAGTGAGATACGAGCTATTAGCGTAATGCGGCACTGTCCGTCGCGCAGTTCCACTGTTGTTTATATGCAGTTTGCGCCAGTAGTAGTGTTCGTATTCCTTATCGTGTTTACTCCGTCTCTTTAAATATTTGGACATTACAATTAAAGGATTTAATTGTAATGTCCAAAAATTGTAAATCCATTCCTTTAATTACAATTAAATGGATTTTATTTTTAAGTAATTGTGTAATTATACCAAACTGTATAATTTAATCGATGATAAACAATATTTTTTCATATTTAATTTTTTTTAAAACTTTTACCATAATTTTGATATTTTATCCAAACACGTACAGGGTGTTCGGGATAAATTTGACTGTGATCGATGCTAATGGTGGTTATTTTGAGTAAATCTTGTTGATAGTATTGTAATTAACTCTACCTGTAATGTTTTTTTGTCAATTCATTAAATTTAATAGATACAAAGAAGATTTTCTTTTTCCTTACGAAATTCTGCTTCGGAACTTCGAACAAGCTGATGCTACAGTCTCCCTGGGAAGGGCCGCAAAAACTGTTTTAATTTTATCCATTAACTGGGCTTTTGTATTACTGGAAGTGCGATTGGTGTCTTTTTCAACTGCGCCCCATACAAAATAATCCATGGGGTTAAGGTCTGGGGAGTTTGGAGGCCAAACATTTGGACTGGTGAAGTCGTAGAAATTTTCAGACAACCATTTTTGACTTTTCCCAGAGGTGTGGCAAGGGGCCGAATCCTGCTGCCATACATACGGCCTACCATTGCCTACCCTTGTTATCCAGGGCTTGACTACAGTTAGCAACTCCACGAACAAAGCCCGAATTCCAATGCCAGGGTTCTTCAACACCTGTTCCTGCAGATTTGCGAGGAATTCTGCTGTACGAACGCAATCAGATCGTCTGCTAGGGATCTTTCTTCTTGCTACATCCTCGTAGTCACCATTGCAAGTCTCTAGTTCATGCCTGATTGTTTTTACTGTATTCAGGGAGCATTGGGCAGCAGTCGTAATATCCTTATTTTGATGGCGGGCACGAATCATCATGATACAAGTTATTCTCTTCCATGATTCAGGTGGGTTCCAGCTATCCATCCTTTCTGACATCTTGTATGTGAATGAAGAAGGGTCCAAACTTTTAAATGAAGAGAAGTGTGTGTTAATACATGTAACTTACGGAAAAATATAATTAATTATAAATATGTCAAATTTATCCCGAACACCCTGTATACTCTATACTTACATGGTGTATGTATATTTCGAAAGTTGCAGCACCCCCCCCCCCCAGGATTTTAAGCTACGAGCCACCACTGTTAATCACTCTAAATTAGAGTAGGACAAAATGCATTTGTTTAGAATTTCAGAATGCACAGCTGCACTTCCACATTTTCTCTATAATTAACTTACTAATAATTAGTTTTATTACTTTCGTTATACTTTTAAATTCTATTAGTGTGACTATAGGTTGACTCCGAAGATATGCGAAAAGAAAATTGAATGTACCGTGTTTTTGATACATTTACAACCAACGTTTTCATACTCTTTTCATTTTTTGCAGAATTTAACTGTACTACCATTTGCTTGAATGGAGGTTGATGTGACGCAAATGACACATGTAATTGTCCAGATGGCCATTATGGATCGCACTGCCAGTATAACAAGTATTATTTTCTCTTTTATCATTTCAATTAATTATTTGGATGTGAGATTATATAATCAATTTAATTTTTCTGTAACTTTCATGGAGTAAGTGAAACAACAGTCCAAAATGAAAGGATGCTATTCGAATATCCTTGGGTGTTAACCAACGAGAATGATGTGATTGACGTCGATGTTTATGAAATAAAAACCACGTGAAAATGGAATGAAAATGATTAATTCACTAATTAACGTAAATATTTACACCCCAATATTTGTTTGCACAACGAGCATTTTCAAAGACACTTTGAAGATTGAAATATACAGTGAAGAAGAACTAGGAATAAACTGACATAAAGAACAAGAATAGTCTCGTGTATGGAAGGAAGCAGTGGCGCTCTGCCGACCATCCTCTGTGACTATTGCTGATGCGAGGATAGTGACATACGCCAAAAGTTGTATAGGATTACACCATCAGTTCTATTGTAGTTTACTGTGAATTCTGTAGAATTCTGTAGAATATGAGCCTAGGAACATGCTCTGTGATGTCAAAGCTAGTTACTACACAGCCCTTGTTCGAAATCACAAAGACAGTTCAAAGTTGAAATTTGGAAGCCTGACAGACAGACAGACAGAGAGAGAGAGAGAGAGAGAGAGAGAGAATTTTTTGTCAGAGGCTGTCATTTATTAAAATATCCATGACCATCTTGATCGGCAAATCCTGTATATTGGGAAGAATGTCCTGAAGCGCTGCTTGTCCCAAATATGGGACAAGCAGATAGATTTATAAAGTCTTATGAGTTGTGCATCCAAAAGGTAGTGCTTTGAACTGAAGAAGACACCACGTTTTTCAGAAATTGAACAAGCCACTAATGTGACATATTTATGCGATGATAGGATAGATGTGAACGTGAAACAAAAGAGAGCATAGCGATCTTGACTGGGGAGCTCAATGTTATTAAACGTAACGTAGGCGGGTAAGAAAGTGAAATATTTCCTCCGAAAGATAACACAGGATAATATTTGATATCTTCAAAATTCACTGGATTTTCTTCGCCCCACTTCAGATCATCATTAGTGTTTAAAACATTGGTTATGGAGTTTCAAGCAAACTCATTTGATCCAGCACTGTGAGTTTGCGTGTTAGGCTAAATGGCTTGTTACGGCGAATGTAGTTGCTTTAATAGGAACGAATTTAATGTTTTGATAGTATGGTCACTCTCTACATGGCCTTCTATATCAATCAATTGCATTCTCAGGTCATATGACTTGTATTGCGATATGACGGCGAGAATTTCTGGAAGAAAAGCCCTTCCTTTTCTATATGAGACAGGTTGACTACTGCAATTGCAAAATCCTTATATATTCGCTTCTTAGACAATAAACGAATCCATTACTTTCCTGTGAAGGCCATCGTACTTACCAAGTGAACTGCGGACGCCGCTATAATAAATTATGATGGCATATTATGCCAAATTTGAACAGCATTAATTAAATTCGAATATTCATAGTTATTTTATTTGCATACATACATACACAGTTACCTCTCTACAGAGATGGACATAGAACGCACAACAGACACGGGATTTTAACCCAGATCTTTCCAATATTATTGTTATTATCAGAAATCTTTTGTAGTTAAATATCTAAGGGAAATTTTCATTATAGTTTTCGTCGCAATGACTGTTGATTTATAATATATTTATATTTTATTTTTAAAATATCTGCTATTGTGAATAAATGCCTTTCATGATCTGAAAACACCATGCAATAGATTATTTAATGGACGTTAAAAATGTGTTTTCGTAAATAATGGAAAAGCATTATGCCAAAGAATTTTAACGCTACCTCCCATCTTCTCCAACTTATGAAGATCTCACTGTTTAAACATAAAATCTGTTGGAAAGGAGAATATAATCTTTGTGTTTCACACGAGGCTAAATATTTCTGTCACTGGCATGCGAAACGCTTCGTGTAGGTAAGACGAATAGGTTGCTGTTGTTGTTGCCAAGCACTTGCTCAACAAGAGATCGCTAATTCCGTTATCACCTCCAGCGAGTATGTCTGCTTAAATCCATGAAACCTCTAGAGGTTGCAGCTGTCTGATGAGCTGAACAATCTCATTTTGGGAGATGCCATTTGTAGATGGAAAGAACCTGTTGTTATCAGACATTCTGTTGACAGGAGGGCAAAAATGGTCCGTAGGATGATATGAAGAATGGCGTACTGAAATGCAATATGGCTACTCTAGGACAGGGGCTCCTTCATGAGCAAGTCGACCCCTGTGCTGTCATTATAGATAGTTGTGAAATATGATTACGTGAGATAGGACCTCGTCTTCTGCTTCCGAAGAATGACTTACATCTCGTAAATGTTCAGCTGACATCCTAGATAATGCCTTTCAGTGCAGTCAATATTTTGTTTAATGTATCCGTCTGGATTGCAGTTATGGAAGTAGTTTGTTCTTCCTCCTCAGGAAGTATATCCAAAAGATTGGCATTTGATTTCCTCTCGACATACACAGGTGGCCATAAGGCACGAAGAGGTTTAAACGTTTATTTTTTATTTATTTATTAATTATTTTTATTCTCCCTTTTGTTATAATGAAACACAGGAGGTGGAGATTTTTATTAATTATTAAAAACCACAAACACATAATTGCCTTCAATTTTCGGATTCACAAAGACGGGCCCTTTCTACAGCAAGTTCCATGATAGCTCTTAATGTTTCCGCTTGTGGCTCCCTCATTTCTGCACAAATGTTCTCCATCTGCTGTTGGATTATCTGAGGCTTTTCATATACACCTTTTCCTTTAGGTAATGCTATTAAGAAATCGGGAACCGTCACATCGACAAAACACGATGACCAATTAGCAGATCTTCGGAAAATTATTGGTTCTGCAAAAATGTGGCTTAAAGATTTTGGCTCGTTTTGGTGCTGTGAACGTTTCCGTGATTAATTTCCCCAATGCTCCTTAGAACACTTGAAAAAAAAAAAAGAAAATATTAATAATCAAAAACGTTATTCACATTGTTATCTCCTTTGGGCTTATAGGCCACCCTGTATATACGGAATATATTGTCTTGGGTACAAAGGTAATCGATTATTTAATTTTTTCTTAGAGATGTCCGACCTTTTATTTGCGCGATTCCCTTGTCGGTATTTTCTAAAGTACTCCGATATCTTCTGTATTTATGGGAGGAAAGCCAAAAGGTTGTTTGCATTAATGTACCCTCAAGAACGATACATTTGATCGTAATCTTATTTATTTCTATCATCTGGGCCAGAGGTTATCAAACTCTTCACCATCACACTTCCCTCTGGTATAATCTTAAAGCTCGCTAAAAATCCAAACATTAAATGAACATAAACGAACTGTGAACTTTATTTGTAATAACGATATAAAAATAAAATATTCAAATGAAACAAAAATAATTATATAGTTCTTTTTAACCGCTTTAATGAAATGAATGTCGACCAGGATAGAAAATCGAGGAACAGTCTTTGACAGTACTGAGCGAATATCAGGTCTGGCATCCAATCGACTTCTAAATATTGTCTTCCCACTGACTAATGTTGAAAATCCAGATTCGCCTATCTAGGATGTAACAAATTGGATTAAGGCTGCTTGTTAAAATCGGGTTTACAGTCATTTGGGAACACAGGACATGATCGGATTTTATTAACGAAATTTTCTCTTTCAAAGATTTTCTCTGTAGTTCAATTAGACTAGATATATGGTAATAAAAAAGTTCTTCACACCCTCCCTGGACTCTGTCTGTACCTCTGCAAGGGTGGTAGCTACACTTCACAGATTGAGAAACCCTGATGTAGGCGTATATGATATCTCTACTTGAATCGATCCGTTCTAGATGGAATTTTCAAAGTGAATTTGAAAACTCTCAGAGTTTGAATCTTTCCTGTAAAAGATTAGGGAAATTTTCCCTTGACTGTTCATCTAGTGAATGTGTGATGAGGAAACTCAGACTGCTTACAAATGCGTTGAGCAATAACATTTCTTTTTTCTTTTGCTTCTTGGTTTTGTGACATTTAATGTCTCTACGTTTCTGCATACGGGTTGGAGCATTGCAATGAAATGAGAGGATGAATTTGGGATATTTAATGTGAGTTTACATTCCACGCTAGAGTTCGAACTATCGAAAACAATAAATTACTTTTGAACTGGAAGCAACAGCCATCACCGGATTAGGATCTACAGAAATTCCCGATGATTCGAGTAGAGCTCTCATAGTACCCATATATAAAAAGGGAAATAAAACTGAATGTGAGAATTACAGAGGTATTTCCCTACTGAGTGTTCCTGGCAAGATCTATGCAAGTATACTAGAGAAACGGTTGAGAAGAATTGTGGAAGAAAAGCTTGGTGAAGAACAAGCTGGATTCAGGCCAAATAGAGGCTGTCAGGATCAGATCTTCACTTTACGACAAATAGTCGAGAAAGCATGGGAATATAACAAAGATCTGTATTTAAGTTTTGTCGATTTGGAAAAGGCATATGACAAGGTGCCAAGAGAGAAGCTATTCAATACGCTGCAGTTATATGGTGTCAATGGGGCATTATATCAAGCAATACTTAGTCTTTATTTGAGTTGTGAGTCAGCAGTGAGAATTGAAGGAAGTACAGGAAGATGGTTTAATGTTAAATCTGGTGTGAGACAAGGATGTACATTATCCCCTCTGTTATTCATTATCTATATGGATCACATTATGAAGGAATGTGGTATTAAACATGATATCAAAATTGGAGATGTTAATGTCAGCTCTTTGCTTTATGCAGATGATGTTATACTTCTAAATAAATCCGCTACAAGTCTGCAAGATTCTCTGACTAAATTGAATAGCTGTTGTAATAGGTATGGTATGAAGGTCAGCAATAAAAAGACAAAGAATGAAAATAGGCAGAATCATTGAAAATGTCAACTGTGTTGTGAATGGAGAACCTGTGGAACAAGTAAAACATTTCAGCTACTTAGGCACAATTTTTACTGAAGATGGTAAACTAAATATAGAAATAGACAACAGAATCAGCAAAGCTGGTATCGTGGGAAGTCAATTGAATAAATTCATATGGAATAAGAAAGAAATTAGTCGGAACACTAAATTAGCTGTATACAAGACTGTGTTCAAACCAATTTTAACTTATGGATCTGAGAGCTGGGTCAGAAGTAAAACACTTGACCAAAGACTAGAGACCGCAGATATGAGAGTCCTGAGAAAGATTAGAGGCGTGAACAGATGGCATCAATGGCAATATCATATTAAAAATGAGGATATTAGGAAAGAACTTGACATTGTCAGCATCCAGGAATGCGTTAGCAGAGCTAATCTCAGATGGTATGGTCACTTAAATAGAATGGGAGAGGAAAGATTAGCAAAACAAGTGTTCTCTGCCAGGTTGGCAGGAAAACGACCCAGAGGAAGACCAAGATATAGGTGGATTGATACGGTGCAAAGTGCCTTAGACGATAGAAATATAAGATCTGATAATGTTGGAGTCTTGACAAGTAACAGACTGATGTGGAGGAAAATTGTAGATAGGAAGTTAGTAATGATGTAATTTTTTCATGTAGTACTGTCATATCCTGTACACCCCTTGAGGGTACATGGCAGGAATTTGATGATGATGATGAAATTAAAGAAATCCTTAAATGGAATGTATTCTGTTCCTGATTCTAAATATAAAAATCAACATAAAATTGTAATTATTGATATTTTAAAAATATTTAAATAAGTATTAATTAATTTAGTACGATCTGCGATGGCGTTTTGTATCAGCTATGTCGAAAATAAATCTCGATTCAAATTTGTTCTTTCGTGAATTGGTTTGATACATTTCCTTCTTCTATCTATTACCTCTTTACATAATTTTGTAAACAGATATTATCTAGTAAGCCTTCTTGACAAAAAGGCAACCTAACTCCTTTGTCATAGATTAGGTTCAACCTATTTCAAATGGTATTTGACATGATACAGAATTGTGACACAGGAATAAGCCATTTGTTTACCAATCGTGACGTTTACCACTCTGTAAACAAGTTTACCAGTTCTGATATTGTTTATGAAATAGAGAAACAGACAGGACGGATTATACACTGTTAGTTATGGGTGCTAGTAAACGTAGTACATATTGTTACGGAGATTTGTGAGTATTTATCACTTATTTATGTTAAAAATATATTAAACTATTAAAATTGTGTTTACGAGTATGATCTGAAAGATTCTAGGCCCAACAATGAAAAAACGAATTTATAATTTCAAAATTATTTTTTTTTTCCAATAAATTTTTTTTCCAATAAATCTCCCCCTTACGACTATTACATCTATTGCAGCGATGCTCTAGCGCCATTGTCTCGTCCCTGTAGTGGTTCTCAGTAAGATCTTCAAAATACTCTCTACAGCTGCACTCACCTCGACGAAGAGTTTTAGTTTTCGGAAGAGATAGAAGTCAATGGGAGCCAAATCTGGGGAATAGGGTGGATGTTGTAAAAATTCATAGTGCAGATCCCTTAATTTTCCCATTACCAAAACACATTTGTGAGCAGGCGCGTTGTTCTGATGAAAGATGATTTTTTAATTCTGCAAAAGGGGTCTGCTCTCACAAATGTTTTCGCCTAGTCTGGTTAAAAGATCGGAATAATATTCCCCGGTTATTGTTTTATAAACATAATTAATAAACAAAATGACTCTAGCATTCGAAAACACCGATGCCATGAACTTTCCTGCTGATGGAACCGACTTTGTCTTCTTTGGCGCTGCATAACTAGCTTATAAATCCTAGTCTCATCCATAGTAATAAATCGACGCGCAAAATCAGTTTAATTTTTGATAAAACGCTCCAAGCACTGTTCAGAGAGTTTAATGCGAGTGTGGTTTTGATCTGCTGTGAGCAAGCGTATCAACTATCTTACGTAAAGCTATTTCATTTGCAATTCTTCATGCAAAATATATCCTACACGTTCTTTTGAAATGCCTATAATCTCAGCAATTTCACGCACTTTGACTCGCCGGTCATCCAATACCATATGGAACACTTGATCAATGATTTCTGGTGTTGTTACACTTTTTGGACGTCCTTCACGTCGATCATCTTCAAGGCCGGTACGTCCACGTTTAAACTCGCCAGCCCATTTCTTAATTGTCTAAAACGAAGGAAAAGGGTGCCTATAAATTTTTATGAACTTTGAATGAATTTCTTTTCGCGTTAAACCTTCTTTTACAAAGAATTTTTTAACCGCACGATACTCAATTTTATCCATTTCATGGGATACAGACAACACTTTTGCTTCAGACAGCTGTATAAAAAAAACTACTTGATAGAATGACTTACAGTTTTACACGGATACTTATGACAGATGTACCAACTTAGAAAAAGAAATCTCTTGCTGATAGTATTGCCATCTATAGTCGGGACCGAGAACTTTTCAGACGACCCTCGTAAATATTAGACACTTTTTCTTCACCTGTTCTCTTCGTTTCAAATAAGTTGTCCGTGTGTGTGTGTGTGTGTGTGTGCGCGTGCGTGCGTGTGTGTGTGTGTGTGTGTGTGTGTGTGTGTGTGCGTGCGTGCTTGCGTGCGTGCGTGCGAAGCACGTGCACTCACGAGAGCTTCCTAAAAGTTGGCATTCTTTCTTTGTTTTTTATTTTTGCATTATACACACCGAAATCAGCCCAATTTTAGAATACTGCCCTCATATTTTGAGGTGGTGCATGTAAAATCTCTCTAAAATTGCGATGCTGTTCAGAAGATAATAGTTCGAATGATTGTGTAGATGTTGCACATTAACACTCTTTAGCTATTTTCGAAACCATCAATATCTGCAATTTATTTTTTCTACAGATATTTGCATGGCTTCTGTTCACCATAACTGGCATCCACCATGTTTTCAATTTCTGCTAAACCAACAGCACGACGAGTACATGCTGCTACTGCTGACTCACTGAGCATGAGACTCCCATTCATTTTCCAATACATCTCCCTTTCAGCTTTCCTAAAGAAGTATTCTCCAAATGATGCCACTTCCAGAACTTAAAGAGGAATATCAACATCTCTGTTTTCTTTTGACCCAAGCCCACACGGCATTTATTGGCTACAGATTTTGAGGCTTCTTATGGCTGGCTATAATATAAAACCTCACAAAGCTCCAAAAAAAATGATTGAATTAAATAATGAAATATTCTGCTTAATTATAAGAAATTGTTTAAGTGATTTGCAGATGAAGGTGAAAACGTTACAGCTATGGATGTATTGCAGTTTATTAGAAGATAATAAAGTATTTATGACTGCCCAGTTAGACAACAACCAGCTTAGACGGTAATAATCTTAATTTGATTCTCGTGAGGAGAGTAATATTTTGATTCTAGTTTTGAAATGAAGGTGAATTATCTGATTTCATATGGAGGTGGCAGGGGTTTTCTCCATGAAACGTTTTTTTTTTTTATCTTGCATGTAGGTAGATTTGCCAGTGAACATACTCAATTCACAGACAAAAATAAAATTCACGGACGTAGATTTAGTCATTATGGCCTGGTCGTTGCTAACCATATAGACTCTCTCAACTAAGTCATCCAACCTTTCTATAAAATGAAAAGGCTGGCTGACTTAGCTGGGAGACCCGTCGGAGCCCTGTTTTTCACATGTTCTGGCGATGAGGGTATTTCTTGCTACCTTAAAAGCATACCTTCTTACCAGGAGGAACTGCCACTAGGCTTTCTTGGTGGTTGATGTCTTTCATTGCTCTGTGAAAAAGCAATAATAATAATAATAATAATAATAATAATAATAATAATAATAATAATAATAATAATAATAATAATAATAATAATAATAATAATAATAATAATAATAATAATAATAATAATAATAATAATAATAATAATAATAATAATAATAATAATAATAATAATAATAATAATAATAATAAAGAGCCTGTGTAGCTCAGTGGATGTGGCGTTTGCCAACCACCGCGCTTGGCCGCACGAAGGAAGACTTAGTTTCGAGTCTAGTCGGCGACTAGAGGAAATTTTTCTAAGCCTTTTTTCGACCGGTTCCCGAGTTAGTCGATCTCTGGCACGGGCAAGCAGGTTTTTCCTCCCGGAAACTCGGGTTTTTCGTCCTGTAAACTCAAGAAAATCGACCGTAGAACCCACATTATTTCAGACATTAAATATATTGTGTTAGGGTAAGGGACCACGAGATGGCGGCACATTTGAACCGTCTCTCTTCACTGCGTACCGCTTAATTAGTGATAGCCTTGGGCCATCTATCTCTGATTGGTACCAGTGGAGATTGAACTGCCCACTCAGTCTCCAAAAGTTAGATAGGGCTAAATGGCCTCGCCTACTCCCCGTATACGGGGTATAAAAAGGCGTTAGCTGATTTTTTTTTTTTTAATAATAATAATAATTGGATATGAAATTCCTAAATGTACTATTAAAATTTCCCATCTGTTGTATATGGATGAATAGAATATACATATGTTGTATACAAGTTATATGGAAAATCGGCCCAGCAAATAGACTCTTTATTGAATATAGTTCGTATTTTCAGTCAGGACATCAAAATGGAATTTGATTTAGATAAATGCACAATTTTATCTATTGAACGAGGAAACATTAATGACACTAGAAGTTTTAATTTTGATCAAGAGAAATATATAAAAGCAATTTCAGCTGACGAACACTATAAATACCTAGAATTTTAGCAGCCAATGATATTTTCCACTCGAAAGTTAAACAACAGGCAGCATCAGAATACATCAAAAGAGTTAGAAATATTCTGAAAACCAAACTAAATGGACTAAGCACAATTAGAGCAATGAATTCTTGGGCTATACCAGTGATCCGATACACAGCTGGCATAATAGATTGGACAAAAGAACACCTGGATAAACTAGACTGCAAAACTAGAAAACTAATGACTATGCATCGTCTATTACATCCACGAAGTGATTTTGACCGCTTTTACCTACCAAGGAGAAGAGGTTGACGGGGTCTGCTGCAAGTGAGACAGATTGTGAAAGAAGAAGAAATTGGTTTAAGATATTACATCGACAATTGCTCTGAGCCAATGCTTCAAGCAATTACACAAGAGGGCCTTCTAAAAGCAACAGGAAACAAATCCGATTAGAAAAAGGAACAACAAAATATTCGATATGTGCGTTGGAAAAATAAACCCTTGCATGGTCAATTTCTTCGAGATACTGAGGACAAAATTGTTAATGGCTACAACACTTATGGCGAACTAACTATCAGTTTCAATCATTTCAGAAATACCAAAGTTGAAATTGTAAATACAATCTACAATCCCGAATTTACAACACGACTCGGGTTAAGTCCTTATAAGGACTGGCTTAAAGGGGCGAAGCAAGAATGCTTTTCATATTTCCCGTTATCTGTAGCGGACAGTGTAGGGATAAGGTTAGTGAGCTATTATTAAATTAAATTAAAGCTCTGATCATGGCAGGAGGGTAACAGCAATAGCCGAGCCTCAGTTAGAGCTTCATTAGCTACAGCATTGCTATCCATTACCCTCCAAGGATATTGGATATTCATTCTCCCCTCAATTACCACGACTCGGGTTAATATAAAAATATATACTTATTATATAATTTTAACCCAAGATATTAAATGGTGTATTAAGAAAATAGAATTAAACTCCTGATTTTTAAAAAATATAGGAATAATTTTAATTAATTATAGAGATTATTATAGTTACTAGGAATTATTATTTGATTTATACAAGAAAAGAAAAATACAGCTCGAAAATCTTTAATAACCAACATTTCCTATTTTCGAAAATTTGATATGATTTCTTATAAAAATGGTACAAACGATATTAGATTCTCGTTCAGCTGTCTTTCCACATTCTTGCATGTAATATTGTCAAGATTCTTTCTACTGCCATTATAGATCAAATATTCTACCAAATCGTTACCCTCGTGTTTCACCTTTTAAACACGACATTATAAAAATAAATAAACAAATAAATAAATGGTATCTAAAATTGCCTCTGTAGCCCTAATTCCGTAATACTCCTAATACCGAAGCTAACCAATTAAAATTATTATTATTATTTATTTATTTATTTTATTACTATTTTTTTTTTAATTGGCTAGATGGGTGAACCAAGAATGCTTTTCATAATCCCCGTTATCTGTAGAAGAAATGACCGAGATAAAAGTCTTTTAAGACGTTTCAACATATCAAACTTCATGCAAAGCGCAATCGTTCAATGCTATATTATAAGATTTGATTACACTTTCGAAATAATTTCATATAATTGCAAATAATAATCGTTGTCTATATTAAAAATAGTATTTTCTTCTATTTCAGTTCATCTGTTTTAAGCCAACATTTTCCATTTCGAAATGTTTTATCGCCTGAATAAACGTGCCTTCGTAGTTTTTGTCTCTATCGTTTCCTTCTAAGTGGAGAGAATGATAAGTTTTGAAGTTTTCGTTTAGTTTATTTCATTATTAATTTTAGACAAATTTTTCTTCGTCTAAATCAGAAATCAGTAACACGCCTTCTGTGCTCAGTCGTGCCCAATGTAGAAAGGATCATTCCAAAGAAACAAAAAATTATTGATAAACTCAAACCCTTTCTTCCCATTCGGACACGTAGTTACAATTTATTTATTAATTAGGAATTGCCTTACGTCAAAATCTCATAGACTGGAATCTAAACAAGCATCTGCATAACCACATCAATCTCAGTTTTCTGATTGGCAATGCTCTCCATTAGACTTTCTTGAAGAATTGAAATTCAAGATGTGGAAATTACATCAATACAGATGCGTATTCTTTTGGGAGGTATTCCAGCACTGGTTAATCCATTTGATGGATCTTTTCCTGGATGATTCGCTTACCAGAAGGTTGTATGATGTGTTGAAGTGTCACAAACCATGATTCAAGCAACATTCCATGGAATTTGTAAATATTGGTAGGGTCATCCTAAACTAAATGATTTCTGGAAATCAACTTGTTGGAGAACGAGTTGGTTTGGTGAATTGATTTGATTTCGGGAACAAGTTGATATATACATACAACTTGTTGGAGAACAAGTTGATTTGGTGGTTAACCAAGCACTTGTTATGTATCGATATTTCTAAGGGTTTGTGTTTGACTATTGTCTTGCACAAATGAATTCATAGTTTCTCTCTGATCACAGAAAGTGCTGAAGGATCGGTTATTTTCAACTTATCAAGTATTGCTAAGTCTTCCACTCTTGTGTGTTAACAGTTGATTCCAGGTGACTGCAAATCTCATGTCCAGGTTTTGTTCAAAAACCTCCACAACAAACAACGACCTATCTTACAGAATATCAATATTTATTTTTCTGAATTCTGATCGAAAACCATTCTTCACTGAGGTTCTTGCAATTATTCAGTGTAGCATTATTCCTTGCAAAAGATAATATTTCTTCAATCTTTTCCGGAGATTTGAATATGTGGGGATAATTCGTTTCTTGGGATTATTCAGACTTTAGTCTTTTTGGCATAAATATATTACACATATCGCTTCCACTACACTCCAGTTATTAGTTCAAAGAACTATGTTTTCTCTAAACAGATATTAATTTTACAGAAATAACATGTGTTTTCAATAACATTGTTTTCTCATTTGGGATGGTGACTTTAGGAGTTCTCCAACAAGTTGATTTGGTGGAAAAGAAAGCATTTGACTAATTATGTTGATGGATTTTCCATCTGTTGTTACTTTACTCCAACGTCTTTCACGCATACTCGCACAAAATGCAGGTATTCCTGCACATGTTTCATCTATGGACATTTTCTATAAATATTATGGTCTCTCTTCATCAGCAGTGGTGTAAGTAATTTCTTCACTCTTCTCTAAATCCGTTAAACCCTGTAACAGGTACTGAACTGCTGTTATTCATAATTCAATTTCAAATTCAAACATATAGTTTCCTTTTTTTTTCAATTAATTTCTTTCTACTAACATCTTCTTGACAGAGCTCTACTGTCATATTCACAGATCTTTCTATCAAGTATTAAAATCTCTCTCTCTCGCTCTCAAATTTCTGCCCTCCTTCATAACTTAGTTTCGACGACGGCATTCAGGGCAATGAGTGGAATTTTTGAGACTTAAAATGGAGTGAATCCATAGAAGTTGAAAGAGAATGCAGCCAAGAAGGTGGTGACAGGGTGATATATCTGTATATCCAGTGGTGAGCTACGGAAATTTTAACAAAGGGCAGGCATCGTCGAGCAAAAAAAAAAAAAAAAAAGACGTATTTCTCACAAAAACTTATTAATACAGCTTGTGTGCAAATGCCAATCAAAACTTATGAGAGGACAATCAACCTGTAAAGGCTATCATTTTTAAAGAAATATTTCATGACTTAAACATGAAATATTTGCACACAATAATCTGTGTTAATTTATCTTACATAAGAAAAACATTTTTTAACTATCAAAATATAATAAGAATAAAATCGTTTATAATCGCACATATGCAATAGTCCGCCTTTTTCATAAACTAAATAAATTTGTTTTGTTTGCGCTAGAAGGTTTTATGACAATCGATAAATAATAAATAAATATAATCTAAACACAATAATATGAAATACGTTATATTTCTCTTTTGTTTTTATACTTCAAATGATAATCAACGGTGCCAATTAAGCGGCATTATTTTATAGTCCTCTTTATTTTTAGGCGATTACCAAAAGTGAATTCTTATTTGTAAAATGGTAGTAAAGTAACTATAATATTTTATTTAATAAAATCACTTTGTTAGGTTACCGTATGAGTTTGTCGCTTAATATATTTCAAAAATGTATGTTTCTTTTTTGTTTGTTTGTTTTTTTTTTTGAAAAAATAAAAAAAGTAAACAATAAGAACAAGGGAAATTTGAGAAAAATTTAACAAAGGACTCGGTCGGGCCCCCGCGAGCTCCTTATAGCTCACCACTGTGTATCACTCACGAATGGCCCTACACTGCAGCCGCAACAGTTGTAAAAGAATCGTCACCATATCCGAAACAGATTGTCAAAGGGCCAAATGCTATAAACTCGCCACCTGCCCAAATGGAAGTCGCTAATGATGATCTCTTGCCAAGGCAATTGCAGGCAACTATGCCCACCCAGGTTTCCGACACTCTGGCATCCGGATGATAATGTAGTTATGTCAGTAAGTCGTTCTTGTATTAGGTCAGGTAACTATAGTATCATCAGAGTTCAGGTCACTGGTGGTCGATTACTCTTCTCTTCCAATTCCCGGATTGATGACCTGGGCAAAGTTCCCTCCAATCCACCAAGAATGTTTTCCTCCACGTCACCGATAGTCTTTCGCCATAAGAAAATCCGAAGAATCCTTAGCAACTTGAACACAAACGACATCTGGTCCTGATGGTATCCCACTTGTGTGAAAAATTGTGCCCCAGTACAATCATCTATCCTGTATTGCCTGTTCGTTCTATCCTATTCAAATAATATCTATCCTACAACATGGAAACAGATCCACGTCCAGTCCATATCGAAAAAAGGTGATAAATATCAGCTAACGAACTACCGTCCAATTACTCTCACTTCTGTCCTTTCTAAAATTATGGAGAATGTCATCAACGACCCTCTTGAACCACGTAGTGACCTACCAACCAACACATTTGATTAGTAGATCGGATTCCGTCACTCGCAATCTGCAGCTGATCTTCTTGTTTACACCACTCACCTCTGGACTCAGGCCATGGAGAAATTTGGAGAAGCTCAAGTGGTTGTTCTCGACTTCTCAAAAGCATTTGATCGGATTACTTAATAAACTGCCATTCTATGGGCTGGATTCCTCACTCTACAACTGAATCGCCAACTTTCCCATTTGTCGCTCACTAAGTGAACGGTTTCCTCTCCTCAGATTTCTCCACTAATGCAGGAGAGAGAGAGAGACATGAGTATATACTGTAGATAAATTACACATTACCTTTTTTTTTCATAATTTTCTTTATTTTTCAGAATATTACGTACCAAACTGTATCAATGGCAGCTGGTGTGATAGTTGTGATAGTGGCGAATACGTCTGCCCAATCTGTCCAGGTGGATTTGATTTTCAGGACTGTGGTGCCCGAGAAGTACGTACTATTTTCTCCCATGCCACCGGATCTCTATTTACTTTACATAATTCCTTTTTATGATATTGTATTGTCCAGAAATGTAATACATATGAATTTCTCTTCAAAATGTTTCTTTTTGAAGCTCAATTTCTTTCAGGTTTCTATATTTAGTGATATTTTAGCAATCTTTCATTGATCTTGTATCTTTGTTACAGAGGATTGCAAATTGATGAACTATGGTGGAAATTTTAACAAAGGGCTCGCATAATCGAGCAAAAAAAAAAAAGCTTAACTTAGCTCTTATGATACGTATATTGCGACTTCATAGAGCTTCTGACAGATGTGATAATTTCTGTAGGATAACAATCATTAACTCTAGATCTTTTAAAAATTCCAAATTGGGAAGTCGGTTTAAAAATCCCTTATATTTATCGTTCGATGCAAGGATGAAGCTGTGTAATTTCTCCACACAGCAAGAGCCGTTCGTAAACTGCAAGCTGCCCATCGTGGTCCAAACACACGGTCGATCTTTAAAATTTCTATACCATGGTCTTTTGCAATTGTATTTAATTCTCATTGATTTTTTGGTGATTGATGATAAAAAGCATATAATTTATCCATAAATATTTCAAAACGATTTATTTCTTTAATGTTTTTTTTATCGAATTGTCTAATACTAAGTGTAAACGATGATCGCAATGCCAAATCACAACGTTGGGAAATTTTTGTAGAAGTTTGATTGCAACACCTGATTTGTTTCCTAACATTACACTAGCTCCATCAGAACAAAATGCAATGAGATGATTTTTTATATAGTTATCAGAAAATCCACATAAATTTATAGTAGCATGTATACAGTCCACGATGGTAGTTTCTAATTCTACAAGATTATTAAACAAGACGAACAAGGGGCTCGCAAATTTGGGGCTCGCGCGAGCCCCTTATAGTTCACCACTGATTGCAATCCAAGTTGTATCAGTGGCGGCTGTTGTGGTAGTGGCGAATGCAGTATGTAGATGGATTTTCTGGCGACTGGTGCCAAGAAAGGACGTAGCGTTTTCTCCATTACCACCTCAACACTGTTTACTTTAATTGATTACATTTATGATATTTCACTGTACAGAAATGTAACAGATGAAATCACAGTTCAGTTTCCTTTAGTTTTGTACATGTAGTGATATTTTAACAATTTTTCACTTAACCAGTAACTCTGTTACAGCGGAATGCAATCCAGCTTGCATGAATGGAAGTTGGTTTGATAACACCGGCAACTGCAAGTGTCCATCGGATTACTATGGAATGTTGTGCCAGAGAAGTACGACTTTATTTTCTCTCTTTTCGAATTTTCAAAAAAGTCATCATCTATGACCTTTTATTCCACGACAAGAATGCATATATTTAGAGAGAAAAAGACATTTTCTCTACTCTAGCATTCGTTAATTACTCATTTCCCTCTTTTTAAGTGATGTTTCCGGGATAATTTTCTGAATTCCATATTGCTGTGCTCTACAGAATGCAATAACTATGCCAGAAACTGTGGTAAAAATTGTCGTTGAAAAATTCTGTAAGAAATTATATGACTGTAATATTTTATACACCGAAAGTAACCTAAAAGTAAAAATTACATGAATAACCTGAATATTAAAATGACAGAAATCCTCAAACGGGTTAATGTATTGTATTGTATTGGGATTTAAACATAAAACAAATAAAACATCAAACTGTTTGGAGGTATTTATATTTTGAGAATAGTTGAGTACTAATATGCTTCATCACGATTTCTGAGGCGTCATTGTCATTATGTCAGCGGTCGAAGTGAAAAAAATCATTCACAAACAAACAAACGAGTAAACAAATAAACCAAAATGGATACCTGTAATATATGCAATTTTTTTCCCGCCATGTGTCCCTTTACATCTTTTTAAAGGGACGATTTACTACGGAACAGTTCTTAAAAAGTAGATTTCCTACTTCCTTATTCAAAAATTATGAATAAACTACTTCTTCTGGTACTTTTCTATCAATCTCGGTTCTGCAGTTAACATGAAAGAGCCTCCGTAGCTCAGCCGATATAGACGAAGCCATTTGGTCGAAAGACCTGAGTTCGATTCCCGTCAGTGACGTGAGGAATTTGGTCTCTTTCGACGAAATGTGAGTTAGCCAGTCTTATACGAAAAACAAGTTTCCAGTCTGGAAACTTGTTTTTCGTCCTTCAAGTCCTAAGGAACGGTTGAATAAAGGGTAGAACCTCACACGAATAAATAAATAAAAAAGTTGACATGAAAACACCCTCTGAAGAACAGGAAACAGAAATGCTTGCAGTAAAACTGCCAGAATTCTGATCCAATTATTAAGTTCTGAAAAATTAAAAATTCGGATTTTCTTTCATGTCTGGGAATAATTCAACTGATTTCTCAGTTTCTTGAAAGGTTCGTTGTTGTTGTTGTTTAATAAAGACCAACGCGCTGAATAATCGCCTTGCTCACTGTGCAGTATTATCATCTTTTTAATTAATCCTAACTACGAAATGCAATAAACGTACAATAGTACGCAGTGAACAAATGCAGTTTTATTTACTTTTAAATATTTTTACTTCATCTGTGGAGTTTCTCAAATCGCTTCAGGCCTCCAATACGAGGCGTGTCTTTAGCTTGAAAAAATCATTTTCAAACTAAAGACGTTCAAAAACATCTCTATCCTTGGCTGATTCGAATTTGAGTCCCAGTAGTTGGCGAGATGTCGTAAAAGAAAATGTTAAAAACTGCATTTAAAATATGGAAGTTTCATGCAACTTAGGAAGAAATTATTTTTTAATTACGTGTTTCTTATTTTACCGTAAATTCCATTTGTTTCGTTCACTTAAACTTTGTGAACTGAAGTTTAACATAATTTAATCGCAAAGATAACTCACTACTCCCTTCTCTTGGTGTCCTCTCAGACAATTGACTTCACGTGTCTGAGTAGACAAAACGTGTGTTTTGTCTACTTTTTAAAAAAAAAATTGCCTATTCAATGTTTTAAATGAATATTGATAATCAAATTATTGTGATGTGCAATCTTTTTCCTACAACTAAACTCTTTAAAATCGATCTCAATAATTATGTGTCAATCCACTTACTATATTTTGCGTGTGTTTTAATATCGCAGCAATCAAGCTATAATAATTAATATTTTGCTAAAAGCACGTAAAGGAAATGGGAATATGATTTCCATTAAGCATAGCTATGCAAAGAAATCCAAGAGGAAGCTGGGAATTATCATTTATTTGAGAAATGGCATCATCATCCAATTCCTAATGGTGATCAAATGATACTACTGCATGAAAAGTGTGCATTTGTAATAACTGCCTGTTGAAATTTTCCTCCAAATTAGTTTATTTTCTGCCCGTACTCAAATATTATAAGACTTTACATTTTGATCTTTTATGGTCCTTCTTTCTGCGTCAAAAGACAGATCTTATTCTTCCTCTGGGTCTTTTCCCTACCATACCGGTATCAAACTCTAATTTTGCTAACATTTACCTTTTTCATTGTGCTACTGTATGTATTGAAACTGTGGCAGTATCAGTAATTCTTATACTTTCCCTTCTTTCTTGCGATCAACTTCCTTTCTAATTTCTTCATTTTAATATGCTTCTGTCTTTGTTGCCATCTTCACCTCCGTACGAACTGTGGTATTTTGTTCTGTGTTTGATGAAGTGTTTTGTTCCATATATTCTCGAAAAATTTCAACACTATTTGAACATTGTCTCGTATGCTACTAGTTTGTTTCTTGAATGCCTTCAGTTAACTTCCTCTTCATCTTCTTCTTCCAAGATCTTCAAGAGACCATTAAACGTCTCCAAATCACCTTTGTATTTCCTAATCTAACAATTCCCTGATACGGTGGTTAGTCCTATGCCTATAGTGAACTTTGTATGTAAATTGCAGTGCTCTCCTGGTCGGGTTGCCTACAACGGGATTAAAAAAAAATTCCCACAGAAAACAACCTGCAAACTCGGTTATGAGACCGACTAACTCACTCACCTTAGTCATTCTTATGTGAACCTCGATTTTCTTGACATGTATCAAAATCTTTGTAATATGGAAGCTAATAATATTATACTGACAAAAGACTCCTATAACCGTCATCACTTTCTTCGATAAGGAAAGAATCTTTGCAATGAAGACTCTTTCTGCCAACATAATTCTGGAACTGAAATTTCCTATGAAATAAAATATCAAAATCATTCTCTTGTTTCAGCGTTAATAAATTATTAAATTAATTTCTTAATTATTAAATTAAGATATATATATAGAAGTTTGGTAAAACAAAAAATTATTTCATATGTAAACTTTAGCTTTTTGAAAATTTTGCTTTTTTCATACACGGGTGTCCAAAAGTTAACGATGACTTACATTTTTACACGTATATGAAAACAATTTTCATGAATACACACAAGTGTGGACATCAATTTATTGCCAGTATACTAATAAATTATATTACACAAAAAAAGTATAAATTTCGGACAAAATGAATTGCAATACATTTTTGGCAAAAGTTACAAATTCCCTAAGAACGTCGTTAAGGGATTAATGTACAGTGCGTACAGAAAAATATGCGGAGAGAAAAAATTACAGCATGAAATATGTCCACCCCGAACTATGATGCACATCTCACAACATCATACCATGCTTAGCACCAAGTGCTTCTGGAGTTCTTGAGGAAAACTTGCCCACTCCTCCTTCAGAGCAAGAATAAGGCCTCGTTTATTTTCTGGAGGGGAATTTTGAGCAGCAATTGCCCTCCCTGTTTTGCTTCCCAAACGTGTTCTCTGGAAAGCGTGCTGGCCATTCGATTCTATTAATATCTTTGGTCTCCAGAAGTATCTCTACTGTTCGTGTACGATGTGGTGTGGCTTGTCATCCATAAAAATGAATTCTTCGCCTACAGTGCCACGGAATAATTGAACATGATGTTGATGAACTTCGTTGCAATATCGTTCGCCAATCATAATCCATTTTTCCAGCATTCGTAGTGCATAATGCCTCCCCACACCATGACCCCAGCACCACTGTATATCTATCCCTTTCAAGAACAATCTCGGAATAGTAAGCAATGTTACTTTCACGCCAGATCAAGTGTCGTCTAGAAAAGGAAGAAGCACTAAAACTACTCTCACCTGTAAAGAATATATTGGCCCATTGTTGTAGTGTCGAATTTTTATAGGTAATAAATAGTAATATATTCATTATATATATTCCAATTTCCTCCTCGTGTATTAAGTGATGAAATAAGTATTGTCCATCAAGCAGACTATAGTATAGGCCTACCACTCGTATAGTACCACTCTCAGACCTCTTGCACAGTTTGTCGAGATATCCGGCCGCTTACCTACGCTTGAATGGAGTCAACTTGTATGCTAACCTGCATTTTGTTTTTATAACCAAAAATCCGTCTTCATGCTTGGTGCTAGAGTTAGGGTGACCTCGTAGCAAACGTCTGGAACACATTCCGTCGGTTTGAAACGCTGCCAGACACAACGCGATGTGAGATTCCAAACTCTATGGCAGTATCAGTAATTCTGTGACCTTCATGCTTTCCAATATGCTTCCCCACGTGAATTCATCTAAGACGACGTGTTTGAGACATTAGAGAGACATCCAAGTTTGAGACATCCAAGTTTGCATATTTATTTCTTCACGAAAATAGCTTCCTTCAAACACAAATCGTTTGGCTCAGCCTTTTGCTTTTTATCCTGTGGAGTTTGAGCGGATTTGAAAATTTAAATGTTTACTCACTTTCTACTCGGAAACGTCAGTTATACAAATTGTCACAAGACTGATTCTTCTGAAATTGCGGTGTAGTCTTCAGATATATTGTTCGTCCTTAGCGTTTAAACACCAGTGTACATATGAAGAAGACCATGAGAATAAGGATGGTCTTCTGCGTATTCAAAAAGTTTCGAAAGCGTGCAGTGTGGTCTATCCGAAAGCGAAAAACGAAATCATACTTCTTCAAACATACACATGCAAAATACTTATTACTTAAAGTATTCTGCAATCCAGCTGGATGATGATGAAGATGATAATGAGAATTAATTATTTGCTATTTTCACAATATGCGTATATGCATCGTTAAGAGTTTTGTCTGTTAGGCTACATACAAGTTATTAACACTATATACGAATTATATTCCACTCCGGCTAGAAATGTTTTAATACAATTTTTAGCGCTTCTATTAAAATTTGTCAGGTGTGAATTGGGTCGAACCGTTGAAGAGGGAAAACAAATAGGCATGAAAGAAGTTTATAACTACGAATCACCTGTCTGAAGAAGGGCTAAACTCAGCAGAATGATTAGTAAATATCTCAATAATCCCTTTTAGATTATATGCATTGTGTAAAGTTACCGAGAACTTTGAAACAACATTTAGCGAAGAAAATAACATTTGATGAATTATGAAAATAATTCATCGAAAATTATCGGTAAATTGTTTTCATCGATCGCTTTAGCTCATCAAATAATTCACTTATATATATTCCTTATATCTAATTATTCATTAAAATAATTATATAAATAATTATATATAAATAATTATATATATATATATATATATATATATTCTTTATATCTAATTATTCATTAGAATAATTATATATGTATATATTCCTTATATATAATTATTTATAATTATTCATTATATTTCTATCTAGTATTCAAAAACCATACTGCCTCATAATAACCTCAAAACCAACTTGTTATATGGGGAAAATTAACCCACTGTCCACCTTGTTTTCTGGTAAAATTTTAATAAGGATATACTTAACTATAAAAATAAAAGGTGTACTAATAAATTTATTTATTTTTCATTTCTTTTAAAATATAAGAAAATTTAGTTTTAAATATTAAATTATATATAATTTTCCTGTTATATTATATAGAATATTCAATACTCTTTTTAAAATTTGAATGTAATATTTCTAATTAAATTCGATACACTCATTTTTATGAAAACGTTCTTTATCCATGAAAGAATATAATTGAATGTTAGTAAATTGAGCTGAAGCAATACATTAAATAGTTGCTAATTTATTTCTAATTAATCTGTTTGTCTCGAGTTATAAGGGAAAAATTAGAAGATTGATCAGAATGTAAATTTCTAGTTCGAAAATATGGTATTTTCAATCCTGTGAAACTCAAAGAGCACAGAACTTGAAAACAGCACCACAACACCAAATACTACCAAACTGAGTAACAATATCAACATTTAGACAGAGTAGTTTGTGTCACTAAATCGCACATAGCATGTCCGACTCTCAGATTTAAAGATAACAACTGTGACAATATGAAGAATATTATGGATACATCCATATTTTATAGATAAATATGGAAAGTTCTTAAATTTTTTGGGATTTACGGTAGAGATTTTGAGAAAGTAACATTCGGCAAGGTTAATACTAAAAGACATAAGCTTGCCCAACTGTTCTCCTGCTTTTATTATGTTTTATTGGCCTGGCAGCTGTTTTGAATAAATAAAAGTAGCAAAAGATTATTTAAAATAAGGGGATATTAAATCTCACATTGTTTTAAAACCCAATAAGAAACTCAAAGATCGGAATCAAGAGAAACTCTTTGATTCCGATCTTTGAGTTTCTTATTCGGTTTTTAAACAATGTGGGATTTAATATCCTCTTATTTTAAATGACGTTTACATCGCGGAAATGAAGCTTATTGGCACTTTATATTTAAGTTGCAAACGATGTTTTTAAAAAATTAATTGTTCTACTTCATGATAAACACAACGGATATCCGAATCGTTATAATAAAAATTTACGAACTCCACCTAGACATGCGTGGTTCGTATTCTGAAACAAACGTGAACATAATCGCTGTCATTTTGAAAATGTTTTAAACCACTGGAAAACACTGTCATAATTTGAAGTGATATAAAAGATTCTTTCATCATTTTGTGTACGTTTTTGGTGATTTTAAAGGTTTAATTCATTGAGTACAAAAATAATATTATCATAATAATATTATTTAAAAAATAAATAAAAAATAAATAAATCAGTCAACTGTTTACTTGAGTTTGCTTGGAGGTGTAAATTAATATATATAATAGTTTAATGCATTTAACTAAAAATGAATAAATGATATTAATATTAATAGCTCATTTATTAAAATTAATATTAATAAATGATGTCATTTATTAATATTAATATTAATAAATGATATTAATAATAAATTTATAATTTAATAATTTTTAAACTTAATTTTATTTGGAATAATTTTCATACACCTTTCATTATTTTTAAAAGTTATTTTATAAATTAAAATCATTCGAAAACGAAGCCTTTTCTAGGATTTCCAGGGTAACAAATGGCAATGCTGTAGCCAATGAAGTTTTAACTGAGGCACGACTGTTGCCGTTTCCCAGCCAGGTCTAGAGCGTTTAGCTGAATAACACCACATCCACACAGATTTTCTTCATTCATATGACGGGATAAAGAGTCAAGGACTCATTCCATCGCCCAGTTTTCTTTTATGAACTTAAGAACAACATTGATAATAACATTATTTATTGATTATTATATTCAAAGTACTTCTGTTCTGCAATCTAGCTGGATGATGAAAGATGATAATGAGAATTATCACATTCATCATCTTAGGTTTCGCAATGTAATATGCTTCACAATTCAATTTTTCCTTTTATTTTTTAATATCGATATCAAAATTCGTCTATTTCTTATAGGTTAACATTTCTCTTTTAGTATATGTTTAACATTAACTTTGAATTGTTTAAATGCAATTCAAACAAAAACTGAATATATTTACGACTACTATCACTAAAAATGTTTTTTTTTCTCTCTAAAAGTAATGCAACTTAAAAACACTTAAAATTTTATCCGACGAATTCACAGCTGAATTCTACGAAAGATGCCTAAAATTTTACCGGTATGGCAATGTATGATTTATGGGGTTGGCAGAAATTTTCGTTTCCGATCCCCTTAGTTCGGTGATCCTAAGAATATTTTCACCCAAACTGTAAACCAGAAACATTTCTTGCTCATACAAAATTTCGAGTTTATTCAATCAAACTGCTTAAATTCGTTTAAGCAATTTTAGCATTTTTTAACCTGTGTTAGAGGAGCGGGAAATTAACAGCTTTCAAGCTATTTAATGTAAGCATCACAACGAAGACGCCATTGCTTGGTAACATAAAAACACATTTGTTGTGTACATACTTTTTCAGCGAAGAAGGAGGAGTGATTTCTGTTTTCTCTTGATCCTCTTTGTCATAAATACAAAAAAAAAAAAGGTTTCAACACACACACACACACACACACAAAATAATAATAATAAATAAATAAATAAACGATAACGGGAACTTTTCAATTTCGGCATGAAGTCAGAAATGACCGGGATGAAAATCCCACTTTACATACACAGCTCGACAAGATTAACGACAGATTTAAAAAATGTAGCGTAACTAGTGTAGTTTGCGAATGAAGCAGGACAAAATTTGGTATAGCAGTGCGCAAATGAATAACAATGAAAGTGAGATTCGTTGAACACCATTAGGGACATTACATTGCTGTGTACAAGAATTGCCAAAATATCACGTCACATGAGTCGACATAATATTCTCGAAAAATATGGTTACCATCACAACAGTACAGGTTTGTGGTTAATGGGATACAAACAACCGCACCCACGTGTAAAATTCACTTGAGTAGAACCTTCTTAATGAAGTCCGGTGTTCGTAGCAACCTCAAGAGTTAGTTAATGGTAAAACATAGTAGGGTTGGGTCTTGCTGTTTGAGCCAGATAATGGTCTCTTATGGATAACGTAGTCCTCAGGCAACAATGGTCGACTCTTCTTGCAATGGCACCCGAATCCCCAATTACGTCCATAGGGCCAAGACGACACTCCGGGATATTTTGCGTCAATGTCGCATTCACCTGCGATTGCTCGTCGTGAAGAAGGTACTAGAGATGAAGCTAATCCACTGAGCAAGCCTAAAAATGGGAACGAAGTGATCACAGTCTTATTTTTATAGCCATGAGCAATTTGCACTGTGTGTGGAGCTGTTTAGTAATAGATCATGTTACACGATTTGGAATTTGCACGCCACAATGCGTGGTATATCAAATATTTCACAGACAAAGTTAAAAATAACATATTCAGGAAAAACATTTTATTCTATTAATTTTTTCGAACAGCATAGCATGAGACATATACACTTTTTCGACTATGGAAACCTATTTGTGAAATCTTTTTTTGTCTTCGCTGTCTGCGGGGAGATGCGACACAAACTGCTAATTAGTAGAGTCGTTCTGAATCGATTGTTGACTGATGAGTAAACAATTATTGCAGTGAACTTGGAGAAAACGTATTCCAGCATCATCCCAGACACATGATCAACTAAGAATCCGAATTTCAATTTCTGATCATCAATACTCTCTCAATCATCTTCTGCAATGCATACAGCTGAAATTTAGTGACTTGGAATCTCTAACACTGTGCTGTCACGTGATATAGTGAAATCCATTAACGTTTGCATAAGGACGTCAGTAGAACACGTTCAATGAATTGCTGAAATAAATGGCTTCACTTCGGCGATGCAATATTATACAAATTAAGTGGATATTGAATCCAATATTATTTCAAAACCGAATATACAGAAACTACAAGAGTTTCGTGCCGAATATAGAAACTATAAAAGTTTCGACGGATCCAAGCGTAAGCTAACTTTTAGGACAAGGGCAACTCGCGGTAAAGGTGGCGGAAGTTCTGATCCTTTTCCTTAGTATTCTTCATAATGCAAAGCACTTCTTCTTGCGGACATATATGATGCTACGCATTATGGGAGGGAATCAGTACCCAGAGCGGTTTCGACTTTTGTTGAGATCTCGTCAGTGGGAGTCAGACCCAGATGTAAAATAAAATACCCAGGTTGAAGTGATGCAGAATTCATACTTTCCCATACGAGTTGCCAAAAGGTGTCACATTTTAAGGAAACAGATCACAACTTACTCCACCTTTTACCACAAGTTTCTCCTGTCCTAAAAGTTTGCTTAGTCTTGGATCTATATTTCTATATTCGACACGAGACTCTTGTAGTTTCCATATATTTGGCTTTGAAATAATTTTGGATTGCATATCCACAATTTGTATACGTTCCATGAAGACTTCCTAATGAAACTACCCTTTTCAATACAATGTCGTATCACAAATTAAACCTTTTGTCAGATAGGTAGTTAATGATCGCCTTTCGGGTGAAGCTGCTAGATTTTCACCTCTATAGGGCTGCAGAATTTTAGGAATAAAGGAGTTCATCATTGCAAAAAAAAATCCTATATACATACAAGATTTTACGCATTCCCAAGTCCTTATAAGGACTGGCTTAAAGGGGCGAAGCAAAAATGCTTTTCATCTTCCCCGTTATCTGTAGAGGACAGTGTAGGGATAAGGTGGTATTGAGCAATTAAAGCTCTGATCATGGCAGGAGGGTAACAGCAATAGCCGAGCCTCAGTTAGAACTTCATTGGCTACAGCATTGCCATCCATTACCCTCCAAGGGTATTGGATTGAATGAATCAATCCCATCTCATTACACATTCTTGGAAATCAATTTTATCTTTTGTATTTATATTTTTATATTTATATTTTAATATGTTGTATAATTTTAGCATTATTTATTCTATTATAAAGTACTTCGAATTTGTAATATTATCAGTAATATCGAACTTATAGATACAATCATAGTTTATAAAGAAAAATAAAAGACATTTAAAAATTTACCAGAGAGAGTTTATGAGAAGGCAATCATTTGTATATGATCGCTTTAGTTTACACTAAAATACAAGAACTCTCCTAGTACGAACTGCATGATGCATGCTGAATTTTTTCATACCTGAACACGCATTCATTTTTCGGTGTCTTCATGTTAATCTAAAATGCTGCAATTTTGAGTGATATAACAGATTTATTTTTCATCAGTCTCAGTTCGATTTTCAAATTCTAATTCGGCAATTAGAAAAAGTTATACTAGAATAATAAACAGTTAAGTAAATTACCGAACAAAATCAAAACAAATAAGTTTAACAGTTTTGTTTTTCCTTTAAATGGAAAATATAATTCGATATAATTTCAAAAAAGAATCAACTGTTAATACAAAATAATAAAATGTACGATAAATTAATAAATAATTTGAAACAATATTTTTAAAAAATTCTTTTTGGAATAATCTTCATAAACCATTTATTTATTTTGATGACTTCTCTATAAATTAAAATAAGTCAATTGATAATACGAATTTATTTTTCTATTGAAATTCGTGACATTCTTGTAAAATTGATAACACTATTTTTGATCTAAAAAAATCAAGAACGTTGCATAGATGTTGAAATTGATTTAGGTGGCTTAACAAAACTGAAAACAATAAATCCAGTAATCTCATGTACTAAAGTTTTTTTAATTGGAGCTAATGTTTCTTGGTAATTACTACTAGCAAGTTACTTTTACTACTATTTTAGATATTCAATAATGTGAAATACAAGCAATAAACAACTGGGTATCAACCTGAACAATAAAATGGATTGAATATGTGGCGAGAAATGAAGATAGAATAATAATACTAGTGTATAGTTGGAAACCAAAGAATAAGAGAAGAACAGGAAGACCTAGAAAAAGACTAAAAGATACCATTAAAGAATATTAAGTCTTGGTCGCAACAGATATCACATCTAATGCGTGAAGAAGAAGATATTGAACCACAGAGGGCTACATCTGTATTCAGTTTATTATTCCCCATAAATAAACTTGGATTTAAATCATATATTCTATTTGTGAAGAAACAACTGCAGTTGCTTCCCCTGAGTTTCATCGTTTACCGTGAAACATTTTGCTTACATGTTTTTTACTTCTTTTTTTCGTGATATTTCTAGCGAACTTTCCCCGTGGAGTTAGAAAATCTCATTGCCTTTCTTATTTATACCACCACTGTAGGATAGGATACGATTTATCTAAAAGAAAGTAAGGATCGATACGTTCGATCCCACCCACGGCATTGAGGCTTTGTGTGATTGTCCTGCTACCAAATACCATATGTACTGGGCCCAGTATGACCCTTGATGCCTTTGCACCATAAAAAAATCAATGTGTGTGTGTGTGTGTGTGTGTGTGTGTGTGTGTGTGTGTGTGTGTGTGTGTGTGTGTGTGTGTGTGTGTGTGTGTGTGTGTGTGAATAATACTGTACGAGACTAATACATTTTGATATTTTGAATATAATGATATTGAATACTATAAGTGACAGAATGAAAGTATGAAACTTCTTGGTTTTACATATTATCTTTAACATTTAAGACAGAATCCAAAGGGAGTTTCATTTATTAGAACTCAAGGATAAAAGAACAATATGAATGCCCTTACTACCTAGGATTGTAAAATTTCCTGAAGCCTCTGTGTTAGGTGTCTGCATGCAGATGGCAGTGTATTCGACACTCAGAAAATTGACATTGAAAATATTGCGCCCAGGGAAGACCGAAGGTGATGATTCCAATTCTTATTGTCTTTAGTATTCAAGACTACTGTACACCCACAGACGCGAGACCCTTCGACACTTTTGCCCATGTTAGAAGAAGGAGAATCTATTCCCATATTCAGGTAAGCAGTGTGATTCGTGTTTATTATTATTATTATTATACGTAGGAAAATTAGCTTTTCTTTTATGGAAACTCTAGTTCTTAAAGTGGTAACTATTTTTCTTGTACAACAGTTGGAAAATTTACGTACAAAGCACGTGATTTCGGTGTTGGTGACCAATTCGTATGTTCTTTATTTCTTTCCCCCCTTCAGCATGAATTGACTATTCTTGTCACATTGCCAAGGTCGGTTCTACGAAGTGTGGACGTGCAATACTTTTTAGATTATTCTTGAAGAAATCAAGGTCCTGTACTCAACTCACGTGTGTTCGAACCAAATATATATAATTTATATTATACTAAATCATTGTATTTCTTACTCTCTGTAGTAAGCAATATTTTGTACTAACCTATATTTCTTTCACTACAATAAATATATAAGAAATTGGTTAAAAGAAACGTGTTTCGTGTAAACCTTCTGTAGCCCATATTGCTATCTGTATAGATGGCTAAAATGTAGATGTTTTTCTCTTAATTTTTCAGGAACTAATCTGCAAATCAGAATGATGTTGGTAGGTAAATCAACAAAGGCATTTTTGCAATCTTAATAAAGTACTAAATAAAAAGTGACAAAATTATGAAAACACTAGATAGTTACTTACAAATAATGTTTTTGGCAGTCACAGTAAGTCGAATGGTGTGCTAAAGAGTTGTGAACATTAGAGAAGTGGCCATAATACAGCCGTACAAGATGAAGAAGAAGGCTGCATCCACTTAGAATAGAACATGCCCCAAATCTGCTGCCTCAGAATAATACGCTATAAGCGCCAAGCAATAGCATTGAGAATCTGTAAAATAATCATATAAATGACAGTGAGTTAAACTAAAATTTAAATTAATTTTTTGGCTATTTTGCCTATGTTGGTTTAGGAGTATTCCTTTTTTATGATGTCATTGGCTTTTTACTCAATTTTTAGGATATTACTGGTCTTTTAAAAACACATATATTAAGAATATATAGGAAGAATAATTTTGGACATACCTTTGTAAGTGTTTTAAAACTCATAATACAAGAAGTATGTGAGTTTTAAAACCCGCTTTTTAAGGGAGGACTATGAATTTTTTTGGGAGGAAGGTGAATGATAGAAATTTGTTTGGGGAAAGGAGACTGATAGAATATGATGGGACAAGGTTAGGGGTGGGAGTAAAGGGGTGTGAGCCGTTTCGACTGTGTGTCGTCTTCGGAGCTGTGGGAAAAATGCAGGCTATGTTATTTCAGCTTGGTGTTTCTGTCTTGGGTGTCCTACAACTCTGAAGACAAAACGCAGTCGAAACGGCTCACACTCCTTTACTCCCACCCTAACCTTGCCCCATCATATTCTATCCGTCTCCTTTCCCCCAAAAAAATTCCCATCATTCAGCGTCTTCCGAAAAAAAAAACGAAATAGTATTTATTTAGTGGAGTAACATGGAAAATTTTCAAGAAATAATACCTACAAAATTTAAACTTTTCTAACATAAAATAGTCGGCATCCTTAGGTGCCATGCTGTTCGGTATATTTCTGAAGGGGATCAAATATATGCCGTGAGGACAAATTCAAAATCGTAGGCAGTATCTACGATTATAGGTTATATCGCCTGCAAAAGATGTTGATCCTGTTGTTTGTGATAGCCAAACTAACTATGGCTATTAACAAGTTATTCTGTTTGATCTGTTCGTCCGTCTTGTGGGATGAAAGGCTCCGGTTTTGTAGGAAGGAATAACCTTGCGACGTACCTATGACACTGGTATCTCACCTTCAGTTGCTGAAAATGGTTCTGGTCGTTCTGGACGAATCCAGGTTTCTCCAATCGAAGAGTATCGTCAACACCCATTGGTTGCAGAGGCTGAGCTACAGAAATTCTAGGTCTTGAATGATTTCACCAGATTTAGTTTTTGTTTTTCACTTGAAGGTTCTTCGTGAAATCTGTCGTAGCGCCTTTCCAGCTAACCCAGACAATAATACATTTCCCAGTTTCTCTAGATTTAAAGCTTCCATAACAGAACTATGGGAACGTTGCAACATTTATATTTACAAGATCATGCGTTCAAATCTCGTCTAGGACGCAAACAACTTTATAACGACTTTTCAAGTAAAGCGAAGTTAGCCAGTCTTATATAAGGGTAGTAAGTGGTTTTTCTCCAATTTCACAGACTCTGATCTTCATAACTCAAAACAGGTAAACCTTCCAGACGAATACACGCAATATACACCCGTATTACACTTTTTCATATGCTTTAGCTGGATTGTCAACTGGTTTAAACTGTACAATATTCCTTCGATGGCAGGGGAAATTGTGATGTTACTGTCATTTCTAGTTCATGAATTCCATGGACTCTAATTCCATGGAGTACCACCTTATTGTGCATGAGCTCGGATAAACTTTTGGTCGACAATGATGTCAATAATGTAGACAGTTGTTCCTAATGAATTTTCCAGAATAATTACCTTTTTCCCTTTTTACGCTGACCCTCTTAGGTTTGTGGGTTTGGTTCCGTGTGGTTTATGCATGGCTGTCCCAAATGTTTCTTAAAAATGAATATTGATCTTTGTAACAGATATGACATTAACATAAGATGATATTTTAGACTTAAGCTTTCATTTTAATTTATAGATTTATTCCTAAACAGCTGTTGTATTGATAGAGAAGTGACCGATACATCCAAGTCATGTCTCCGGTAGTACACATCGCACATTGTAACTATAGTCATTATATTGTTATTACTACAAATAATAAGCCAAAAGGCTATTTTACCGGCGACATAAGTTAATGCCGTATAAGTTAATGTCTGACTTAAGAATTATGGGGTCTTTATGATGAAATGCTTATTTCGTATACATTCATAGAGACTTGAAGCAATAAGCGCAACTTAAGATTTAAAAGCTGTTACGACAAATATGTAAAAATACTCGTATATTTATTATGCATATTATTTATTATGCATATTAATGTGAGTATCTAATTAAATATTGTCAAGATTTATAAAGTATTCAGGATAAAATCATCCATATCTACTTTTGTTATTTCATACGCATTTGTTCGTCGTATATATGCATATATGCATATATATATATATGCATAATTCTCCAAATTCACAGACTCTTAATTTGAAACAATGCTATCCATTAATGTTTTGAAAATGAATGGGTTGCACTAACGATATGCTTTGCAGAATACATCATGTATACTTCCCTTATCTTGAAACATTTATCTATAACTTGATGGTAGTAAAGTTTTGGTGTATTATGTAAGTTGCAATAATAACAAAAAAATTTCTTAAATTTAATTTTTAAGCAAGAAAAATAATTAATAATTACAATTGTCAAATTAGTTATTATAATTAATAAGTAATTTTAAAATTAAATTATTAATCTCTACATTATTGCAAAACACATTTTTTCTTTTGTATTCAGTAATTTTAGGAACGCAGCTCATTCGATTAAGCCATTTATATTGAAGCCTTTATTCTGCTAATATATTAACGAATATTTTTTCTGTATTAGCTCTCTAATTATTAGCTCTTTATATTTAAGTATTTTTTCTGTGTTTACGTTTTCTAGTATATTTTAGATATGGTTCGATTGCTTTCGTTTTTGGAAAATATTTTATTGTTCTGAAAAAGCATTATGTTTTGCATATTTTTAGCAATCTATACTTTTATTCTATTATTCCAAACTTTGCGGTTCTTATTCTTAATATAAATGGAGAATTGTAAGCGTTAGTAAATTCGTGATATAGGATGCGGTGATTAATACCCTTGGAGGGTAATGGATGAAAGTGCTGTAGCCAATGAAGTTCTAACTGAGGCTCTGACTGAGGACTAGTAATTTCGTTATTGCTAACGCTTACAATACGAATGATATTTTGTAATGTTTAAGTTCTTAAAATTTTCATTTTTTCTCCCTCGTCATTATAATGCTAATTGCGAATATGAACCTTTCGGAAGATTCTGTATTGTTCGATAATGTAAGAATTCCAAGTATTGTTTAGCAGATATTCCTTTTTATCATTTAATGAATAATTTAGACATTCTTGAAATATGTTTTCACATAAAAGAAACAAAAAGATATTATTCTCCATCAGATATCGTTTACTTTGGGAATATTCGCCAGTTTTCATCTGGAATACTCCTTTACTAATAATTACTAATTTATTTTATGATTGCCATTTGTTTCACAATAATATTCAACCTTTGCATGGGAATTTTCATATCTGATAACAGTACCTCATTAAATATAAATATTAAAGTATTTATGTTATTATTTCCGTAGAATGACTATCCCTCGATTATAGAGTATTCTTTTGGATAAGAAGAACACTCACACAATGTTGAAGATCTTTTCTTATACTTAAAATGTATATGAATTCTAATTCAAATGCTCTTCCAGGAATATTTTAATTCTTATGTATTCAATTCATATCAAGTATTATATAAATATAAATCACGCCATATGCATTTTTTCATTTAAATAATGTTTATTAATAAATAAAATGGTGTATAAATAATTTATGAATATTCTAATTAAAAATGAAATGAAATAATTCAAAATCTTTGATTTCGATAGTAATTTTATAATCAATTTTTTAAAATTGAAATAAACAAATGGAAATTAATTTTATCACCGAACCAATCGATTTATTAAATCTAGTGTTAACATCTTAATATATCCAGACCATTCTCTTAGTAATATATTAAAAATCTTTACTAAATTTTTAATTTAATACTAAAAGAATGCATATCAGTTTTAAACTGCTTTTAGTTTTCCAGGTGATACATGATTAGGAATCAATTTGGAAATAATTAACAGAATACCTATTTGTGACAACAAGCTATCAGTTGGAAATTTGTTCAATATTGTAAATCGGTGAATCGTAGACAACATTTATTTGTAATGAATCCAAATCTAAATGTCTTTATTATCTCTGTTCTTTCATATTACAGAGCGATCATCGAATCCCAGTAGGATAACCAAGGATTCTGTTATTACATCATTTCGAATTCAATTCCATCTTAATGGAGGAATTGAACTGATTTATATAACATAACTTCGTTTTAAAGATGCAGATGTACTATACGACCATAGAGACGAGACCCTTCGACACTTCTGCGCATGTCAGAAAGAGAATCCATTCCGATCATAGGGTAATCAATCCGTCTTGTGGGATCAGTTGTTTATGTTTATTATTACACGTCAGAAAATTCACTTCTCTTTTGTGATCATTGCAGTTTTAAAGTGGTAAATATTTTGCTTGTATAACAGTTGGAAAATTTTACGCATAAAGCACTTGATTTTGCGTGTTGGTGACCAATTCGTACATTAGTTTATTCCCCCCCCCTCAACATGCATTGAATCTTCTTGACAAATTTGAAGAGTAGGGTCTCGGATCAGTGGTCGGACAGTAAGTCCGCTAAGGATGAGAGGAATTTTTTATGCCGTTTCTGAGCAAGACTAATACACTATCTGTCCAAAAAGAAACCGAACTTTTCGAAAATAGAAGAAACTAGTGGTGCCACCTGTTGTATCTTTTTTGTTGCGAAAGCGGCAACATTCATTAGTGTTGTGTCAACTATTTATGACATTGATTTCATTAGAAGCCGAGTTATAGTGCCAAGAGTGACAGTGTGTTTTGACGAACGGTCGTAAAATGAGTTTCAAACAGAGAGCTGCGATTGACTTTTGTGTTAAACTTGGTAACAGTTTTGCCGAAACGCATCAAATGCTTTACAAAGCATACGGCGATGAATGCTTATCCCGTACTCAAGTTTACGAGTAGTTTAAGCGATTTCAAAGTGGTCGTGAGACGCTTGAGGTTTACGAAAAGCAGGGCAGTCCAAAAACTGGACTGAGCGAAGTTAACGTCCCAAAAAGTGCGTGATGTCATCAAAGAAAACCTGAAATCGTCTGAGAGATTGATTGAAGATGAATTGGGGATTCAAAATTAACTGTGAGCAACACTTTGACCGATAGTTTGGGCATTCGTAAATTGAATTCGCGATTTGTTTTCCACAAGTTGACCGACGACCAAAAAATATATCGATTGGAACACTTCAAGGACCTCATTAAAACCGCTATTAAGAACTCAAACTTTCTTGAAACGGTCGTTTCTGGTGACGAAACGTAGTGTTTTGAGTATGAGCACGAAACAAAGCGCCAAAGTGTGGAGTGGAGACCACCAGAAGAGGGGCATCCGAAAAAAGGTCTCTCGGAGAAGTCAAAAGTAAAGACAATGCTGATTTGTTTCTACGATTCCAAGGGTATTATCCACAAAGAATTCATTCCGTCTGGCCAACCTGTCAATGGTGAGATTTATCTCGAAGTTTTGAAGCGATTGATAGCGAGAATTCGTGTCGCGTACGGCATGAATATGTTCGTCAAAACACACGGTCACTCTTGGCACTATAACCCGGCTTCTAATGAAACAAATGTCATAAACAGTTGACACAACACTAATGAAGGCTGCCGCTTTCGATATGTTAAAATTTCAAAAAGATACAACAGGTGGCGCCATTAGTTTATTCCATGTTCGAAAAGTTTGGTTTCTTTTTGGATAGAGGGTCTGAAAAAGAATTTTGCTTGGATTTTCTCCTGGAAACTTTTGTTCTTCCTCTCGCAACACAGCAACCCTTCTCTTAGAACATAGGACTGGCATAATGGAGAAAAACAGCCAAACTGGAACTGTTTACGTTGCAACTGATTGCTGTGGATGTGTGTGTACCGTGTTTGTCTTAATCCTTTTCAAGAAAACGGGTGAATAACCAGGAATCAAAACTGGAAAATGCGAAATTACAACTACAACGATTTGGTTATCACTGATGCAGTGCATCTACAATTGGTGATTATGTAGATGCAATTGGTGATTATGTAGATGCAATGCATCTACATATCACTAACTGTGTAAGATTATATTTAATTTACAAATAACATAAGGAATAAAAGGTAATATTACTGTGTGTGTGTGTGTGTGGATTGAAACCTTTGTTTGCTTGCTGTGCTAAGAAAGTCACAGCAGATAGACGATTCTATTTCATCGGTTATGTAACGAGAAGTCACCATGAACTGTTAGCATGATACCTGTTGTACAAATGATATTACAAAATAGTATACTTTTTGAAATTGTTTTGTCTCTCTATTTCTATTTCAACTAAAATTCACTCTTCCTTGTTTTCATTGTGAAGTGTATTGATAAATGTGTCTGTTGCGCATTGAACCAGTTCAATGCGCAACAGACAACTGTAAGAAAGCAGAATTTGGCTAGAAAATACATAAAATTGAAAAAAAAAAAAATCAGCTAACGCCTTTTTTTTATTCCCCTATACGGGGAGTAGGCTCGGCCATTTAGCCCTATCTAACTTTTGGAGACTGAGTGGGTAGTTCAATCTCCAATGGTACCCAATCAGAAATAGATGGCCCAAGGCTATCACTAATTAAGCGGTACACAGTGAAGAGAGACGGCTCGAATGTGCCGCCATCTCGTGGTCCCTAACCCTAACACAATATATTTAATGTCTGAAATAATGTGGGTTCTACGGTCGATTTTCTTGAGTTTACGGGACCAAAAACCCACTTGCCCGTGCCAGAGATCGACTAACTCGGGAACCGGTCGAAAAAAGGCTTAGAAAAATTTCCTCTAGTCGCCGACTAGACTCGAAACCAATTCTTCCTTCGTGCGGCCAAGCGCCGTGGTGTGCAAACGCCACATCCACTGAGCTACACAGGCTCCTATTTAATATATAAAAAATTAGATATACCTTAAATAACCTCAAATAAAGAAATTGCGAGTAAAATGGTAAGCTAGATTTTAAGAAGAAAGACAACATTAGGAATAAGAATACTTAATGGAAGCTAAAATAATAAAAAGATTATATTTTTATATTTAACTGTCATCATGAAATAATGCTGATCGCTATTTTTGTTACCAGGAGTTGTAAGAGGAAAGAGAGAAAGTAAAAATGACTTTCAGTAACTTTAATTCAGTTGTATTATTTTGTTCTCTGAGCAAAAATCCACAACATTTAGGAATTTTAAAATCAACAGAGGTCGCTCATTTTACTTGTTACTGTCGAGGAACAAGATTCACAAACCATTTTTCTTGCTTACCAAATTAATGTCAGATTGTCAGTAAAATTCGTCGATTTCCTTTTACAAACAACTTCACGCTGCCATTATTATTGTTGTCACTGAAATGCAAATATACTTGTATAAAATTGTTTACTTCTACATGATATTTGCGTGTGAAATACACAATGTTCATAAACGTATTTGGACTACTATGGTTCTGGGAAAAAAAAGTTAGTTTTAATTACATTTCTACTACCGAGTAGGACCACCTTTGGCCTGAATGAAAGTAGCTGCACATCGGGCTATTCTTTCAACCAATTTCTGATACGTTGAAACAGGAATATTCTTCCATGCTGATGCTGATGACGGTCGCTTGTCATCAGCTGATGCTGATGACAAGCGAAACGAATTTGAGCTAATTCATCTCAAATGTTCGATGGGATTGAGGTCTGGACTCTGAGCCAGTCAAACACTTCAACGTTGTTTTAAACGTGCAAGGGTCATTGCCAAAGGACCTCCACAGCGTCGGAAGCATGAAGTTGACATCATGGTGTTAGGGCAATCCACCAATGGACGAAACCCTATCCAACTGACACCCTCCATACCATTGCTAAATCTCCAACAAACGTGACAGTTGGAATAATACAGTTGTGGAGGAACCCGGTTAATCTCCAGATCCAAACACGACCATCAGAGAAAAACATTTGGAAGCGTGATTCGGCGCTCCACGAAATCCTTTTGCAGTCATCGATGGTCCAGAAACGGTATGAAAGATCAATCCAAACGTCGTTTGGTATTGAGGGGATAGATGATGTGTGGCTTGTTCGCAGCAGTTTAGCCGTGTGAATAATTGAACATTCCGAGATCTCGTCGATCTCCGTCAGTAAGTGTTCGTGGCCTTCCAGGGCGTTTTCCTGCTGTGGTAGCACCATCAACTTTCCATCTACGAATGACTAAAGCAAAGGTGGATTTAGGCATATTGAAACGGGTAGCAATGTCACGCAAAGAAAAATCACTGATGTGACACCCAGTTATCATCCCACACTGGAAGTCTCTCACATCTGAACGTGGAATCTTGCAATGCAATACAGTGCAAAACGTTCAGCAGATCCAACCTTTGAATGACTTACATAGAATTTCCTGAATATTTGCATGTGGTAAGATCCGAAATTTTCATACTACATAAGATGCTCAATCACGTTTGTCAATGTATTGTATAACACAATTCGATTCTCATCAGAAAAGATGAGTTAACCGTGACAAAAGCTGGGAGATTCTTTATCTTGAACTGAAGTCATTATCTTTTTTTTTCTCAGCCAGTTTGTATTTTGTATTTGATGTGTCCTTTGTTTTGCATTTGTATTTTGCTTTTTGTGCTTTACAATGTCCGCATGAATTAGCTTAAATATTCGTCCAGTCATTCTACAAAATCTGAAACACCTATATGACCTATAATGTAACAACAGTTTTATAATTATGCACCTGCCAATCTTCGGGCATTAGGCGAAAGCAAACGAGCAAGAGGGAATGATTCACGGGCCAATTCTAATACGCTCTCAAACATTTATGGCCGAGGTTTTCGTCTGTTTAAAATAATAAACTATGCAAAAGCTGCATACTTTTTTTATTAGATTTTTGAAATTGGAGTAAAATATTACGTGAATGAAGCTGACTAATTTGAGAATTATGAATCAATGGAAATAGAGAGAAGGAATATTTCCAGCCTTCTCTTGACCGGGTAGAACAGCAAATTCGCTCGTCAATTAATAGATTGTAAGGCCGAATCCCACCATGGGTAAATAGCTGTAAAGGTCAGTAGGTGGCAAACGATTTTTATCACTCGGTGTGAAACTACTGTACGGTTCAGTCTCTGCTAATTAAAAGCATGAAATGTATTTAAAACTTATATATTTGGTCTCTAAAAGAATATATTGGATAATTAATTCACATTCCAGTCTCTGTTATAATGACTATTTGGTTTGTCATGAAATCACACAGTTTAAAATCAGAAATGGAAATATGAGTAAAGAAAGCTTTGGAAGTTTTATTATAAACCTAAATAAATTCTGGAGATTTTTTTTCCTCCAGAGGAATAGATAAGATCGAATATTCCTAACTGACTTTAAAAAACAAATTGGTAGTCAGCTAATGTCCATCGATAACCATCACTATAGCTGGAGCAACACATTCTGTAGGCATCCAGGGAAGAAAGTCTGGTCGACCAGCTTAATGTATTCAGTTTAGAGAGTACACCTAAAATCTTTGCTTAATTTGATTAAGGAATTGAAAGAAAAAAAAATATGAATCATAATGGATGACTTTAATTATCCAAATATTGATTGAGTACCAACAAAATCTCATGAGAAGAATGAAACTGAATTTATTGAGCTGTTGCGAGAGTTTCAGTTAAAGACGTAACTATTCTGCCTCCGGTTGGTGACGGTGATCATGCGGTATCCACTTGGGAAGTGACTAAGTTTATGAATGTTCCATTCGGAAAAGTCATGCTGAACTGCAAAGCAGGAAATTATGAACAACTTAGGAGTATACTGAGTTCAGTGCAATGGGATCGGTTGCTGGATGGGAAGAATATCGACAGTGCATCGGAAGCATATAAAAAATACTTAGGTGATGCAATATCCGAATGAGTCCGAAGAATAAGTAGCATAGGAGTCGAATGGATGTGTAATCTTATTAAGCAAGAGAGATTCGTAAGAATGTGATGATGTGGTAGGAATACCGTATGCATAAGGATGATGTCCGTTATGTCCTTATGAAAATTATAAGCAGCAGGCGAGAAGAACCACGACTGTTGAACGGAAAACTAAGTCTAGTATGAAAGCGAAACTGGCTCTACAAGCTAAGGATTACCCTCAAGAATTCTATTGATGTGGTGCAAGGAAAAGAAAGAATGAAGGAATAATAACTTTTCTGAATGCAAATTCAACGGGTGCCCATTTTGCTAAACGCTATCAATCTGGTGTATGCAACATTGAGTTCACTGCTATCTCTTCAATGAAGGAAGAAACTGTAGCGTATACGGAAAAACCATCACAGCTGTTGCACAAACTGAATAAGAATTTAGCAACAGGGACTGGTGGGATATCAGCACGGGTGTTAAAGTGTGTACAACTGAACTGGCTATTCTTTTGACTAGGCTATATAATTTGAGTCTCAGTACACCGAAGATTCCGCAGGAGTGGAAAGAATGCTTGCTATTCCCATTGAACTAGGGTGATGTGAAGACCGATGTATCCAACTATCGACCAATTAGTATCTCAGGAGTGGTGGTGAAGATTTCGAAAAAAGTGGTTAGGGCTCGCATTCAGACAAAGGTTGACAGTGAATCTCTACTTTGTAATGAACAACATGGGTTTACTAAGGGAAGGACATGTTATAGCAATTTGTTCACATTCTATAATAATGTTACCATTGAACCAGGCATTGAGAATGGATCCACCATGCCATTTTTGGATTTTGCTAAGGCTTTTGACAGAATACAGCATGGCAGACTGCTGCATAAATTAGTGGGTTATACAATATTAATATGGATAAGAGGATGGCTGACTGACAGATATAAAAAAAGTGGTACATGGGTGATATGAGTCTGCAAGATTTAACGTAACCAGTGGATGCCTTTGGATGTTGTGAGTGAAGCAGTCTGAATAAATTGAAGAATAAGTCTGATAGCTGGTGCGCGTAGTATGTGGCCTTCCACGATGAGTGCCTGACTCCCTGGAGTTCTGTCTTTTTTTTTTAATAATACACACAGTTTATTATCTTTCAAAGAAATTACACGAGTGTTCGGTACATTTTGCTACATGTTATTAAAATTTTTATGATTAGGATAATGTAATATTATAATTAATGTTAAAATTAATAGTAATCCTAACAAAAACAATTTTATTTTCAGTTACAGCTTTACATTAAAGCAGTTAAACAGCTATTTTTGCATTTTAATTTTTTACAATCCATTTTGTTCACAATTTACATTAACAATGAAACTTTGCCATTTTACAACTTTACTAAAAATGTGTACAAATCGGTAGATTACTTTACTTTCACTTATCATCACCTTTCAGAGAATGACATATAGTTTATAATATTCAGGAAACAGAGTTGTTATTTCTCACGTTAAAACTTTTCACTCTTGACATCTTTTTAACTGCATGATGTGGAATTCATATAACACAATAATGACGATCACAATAATCGTTTACAAATAGAGTTCACGGTTACACAAGGTAGTTAATAAGATTATATGCTTAACATTTTATTATGTATACATATTGATTTCTCTTTTTTATTTGACAAAGTGTTATCTCTATCATACGGAAATTAACATTTAGTCTATTCACATATTAAATTTTAGGTTTAATACAGAATGTTGCATAATAACAATACCAACAACAGCGATTTCCTAATTCTCCCAAACATACAGTGTAGACTCATGATTTACATTAAAAAAAATTTTTTTTTATATCACATTGCATACATTTGTTACAGTTATTACATACATTACATACATTTGATTATATATGATACATTACTTACATTTGGTTACATATAATACATACATTACATACATTGGTTTTCTTGTGATACGTACATTACATGCATTTGGTTACACATGATACATCTTGGATGAGAACTAATTTCTCTGCTTTCATCCTCGGAGCTTATATGTAAGCTTATCTGAGGATGACACCAGTTGGTTATTATTTATTTATTTATTTATTTATTTATTTTTTGCTGTGTTAGGGAGCTACGAAAGCTATGATTGAGAAATTCGCGCGCGCGCACGCACGCACGCACGCACCCCCCCGACACACAGATACAATGAATTGATGCGACGCTGAACTGGAATTAATATTATCATTAATAATAATAATAATAATAATAATAATAATAATAATACATTTTGGAAAAATTTTAAATGCTCACTCTTATAAAGCGAATTGTGTTGGAGAGTGGTTCGGGTAATGAAGTATAAACTGATAGCCTTGATTTTTTTTTTCCTGAAAACGAGAATTCTGAGAACAGGGAGAAATGGCAGTATAATTCATGTATCCCGATTTATAAAATATGAACCTAAAACCTATAAATTTGGCATAAGTAATTAAAGTGTAAGATATTATGGATCCAACCATATATCAAAATTTTTTTCTTCTATTTTTCCATCCATTAATTTGGCTATAAAACATTGATGGATCAATAATATCATTGAGCTTAATATTCTGTATTTTTTCTTTTTGAATTAATGAAAAGGATAATTATTAATGATAATTATTAAATAAAAGATACTATTCTATATCCGTATTTAAACGAAACATATGCAATATATGGTTCTATATAAGTTGCGATCGAACTATATTTTGTTAATTAATAATAATGTTGATAATCAAAACTCCTATATTTGTATAAAGGAAGATAAATTTTATTGAGTTTATTTATTTATTTATTTAATATTTTAACATCGATATTTTGTTCTTTATTAAAATAGTTCCAATGCATTGCTATTTCATACACCTTTCTAATTTTAAAATAAAAATAATATATATTACCATTTTTGAAAAGAAGACCAAAATGGAAGTTCATGACAAGTGGAAAAATGGCGGCTCGCGTGTTAGTGTTTTGTGTCGTGTGTTATTGATGGTGAATTGTGTATTTGACTGATAAGTTTTCAGAGATTTATGCTTATATTCATTAGTAATATCAGTTATTTGCTTGCCGCAATAAACAGGCATTTTACATTTTATTTCCCATACAAGGTAAGTCAACTGACTTCGCAAAGGCGATACGCTAGGCCTACTGCCATTAGTGTCGTTGTTGTATTTTAACATCTTGTTGCTAGTTGACGCGCCTATGCTTGATATTGCTGGTAGTCCTTTGCGGCTGCGGGATATTTTACAAAAACTTCTGCTGGCAGGTCTTTAGACCTGCGGGATATTTTATTAACGCACATACGCAACTAAATCGATATGAGCGTGCCTGACCTGGACGTATTTGCTGATCTGCTCGAAAGAGAGCCAGCTCTTGAACTCATTGATAAACTACAAAAGAAGTTCAAGTTGACATGGCCTACTAGCATGATTGACCCCGACACTATTATTGAGTCACTCGATAAAAAGCTAGCACTCAGTTTTATTAAAAAGCTCCTCAAAAAGTTTGAACGGGATTGGCCCGGCTACTTAAATTTGTATTCCTCACCTGAAGTTGAAGTTGAGGAAAATGAAGACTCCCCACAAGTGGAGGAAAAACTCAATCTAGTTGTCTCTACCTCTAATCCTTCTGATCAAGAAGAAACTCACGCACGTAAGAAGAGAAAAATTCTTGCTGCTGAATCAACAAATGTTGTTGGTATGGAAGAGGATGTTCCCATTTCAGATCCCTCTGTTTCCCACAATGAAAAGGTGCCACCGATTATCCTAAGGGAAAAGCAGAGATCGACAACACTCAGAACCATCATGGCAAATTCACAAATTCATTACACGTCTGCTAAAAATGCAGACGAGGGAATACGAATTCAGCCCACCACGGTGGCTGACTATAGAAACCTTACAAAGGAACTGGATACTAGAGGAACCCAATATCACACATTTTCACTTGCCTCTGAAAAAAATCTGAAAGTAGTCTTACGAGGAGTCTCTGAGGATATTGACACAGATGAAATAGTTACTGACCTTAACCTACAGGAACTACCCCCCATAAAGGTCACTAGAATGTTTAGATCAAATAAGACACCTATGCCTTTAGTCTTAGTAGAAATTCATAACATCTACAAAGACATTTATAATTTAAAATCAATCTGTGGACTCAAAATCACCACAGAACCATTGAGAAAGAAATCATCTTCTGGGCAGTGCCACCGGTGCCAAAAATTTGGCCATGCCCAGAAGCTATGCAAAGCTCAGTTCAGATGCGTAAAATGTGGCGAGAATCACCCCACAAACACCTGCGCCAAGCCAAAAACCACCCCGGCTAAGTGCGCTAATTGTGGGGGTCCCCACCCTGCTAATTATAGAGGGTGTATGCATCATCCCCAAAACAGATGGAATGATCCCAGTCATCAATCTACCTCGTCATCTAATGCGAGAGTTCCTGAAGCTCAGGCTACTCAGTTCTCCAAGAGTGAGAACATGACAACTGGTGCTCGCCCATCATTAACTGAGCCCCTTAAGAAAACGAATCTTCAACATCAAGTAAGAACATATGCTGATGTGGCCCGCTCCAAACAGATAGTACAAACCCAGAACCGGAATACTCCACACTCAAATCTATCAGCTGTTATCACCTCTTCTCTTGCAAACATGCTCCAGGATTTCAGCAACTCAAATCCATCCTTAAGTGTCACAAAAAGATTCCTACAGCAAACCCAATCCATATTATCTGCACTCTCTGATGCATAGGAAAAAAATCGTCCCAAACTCTCTTAGGATTATCGGTTGGAATGCCAACGGTATAAAAAACAAACTATTAGAAATCCAGGAATTTAATAATAGATACAACCCAGATATACTGCTAATTAATGAAACTCACCTGAGGCCTGCTGACACCCTGAAAATCAGAGGGTATCAGATTTACAGAAACGACAGGCTTGGGTATAGAGGTGGAGGTACAGCCACTCTTATCAAAAGCTATATCAATCATCACTCAATAACCAACCCTACTACCACCAACCTCGAATTCACAGGAATCAATGTTCTCACAAACTCAATTGGGAACCTCAAAATTTTTTCTGCTTACAACCCTCCATTAAAGACATTATTGACCTCAGATCTGGATGCCATCCTTGGAGTAAAAGGACCGATCACCATCGCTGGAGACCTCAATGCAAAGCATCCTGCTTGGAACAGTAAATCCACTAACAAAAATGGTCGTATCCTTTCTAGCTACACAGGATTAAACCATGCTGTTGTGGCTGGACCTACCGAACCAACTCATCTCAGTACATCTGGCACTGCTGACATCTTGGATATAGCCATCCTGCAAGACATTAAACTACAGTACAGCCTTACATCACTAAACGAGCTGTCGTCGGATCACAACCCAATTCTACTGCAATTGGGAGAACAAGAATGCCTGTCTCCTCCTCATTCAGGCATATCGTGGGAGAGATTGTCTAAAGCACTTCGGGATCAAATAGGACCCGTCCCACACATATGCACACCAGAAGATGTGGATTCTGCAGTGACTAGCCTCACCCAACAGATTAAGTCCGCTATAATGGTTGCAACCTTCCAGAAACCTGTTCCCAAGCCTGATCGTTTGCCTGAGGACATTATGGACCTGATCAGAGAGAAGAACAGAGCTAGGAAGAGATTTCGTAACACTCGCGCTCCTCAGGATAAGACAGTGCTTAATAGATTGAATGGAGCAGTAAGAGATGCACTTAAAACGCATAGAAACGAAGTTTGGGATAAAAAGTTAGCCTCTATCTCACCTATTGATCACTCTATCTGGGGCCTACTGAGAAACATCAAAAACAAAAACAGATCCCTCCCCCCTATAATCTCAAACCAGGGCCTAATCCACACAGATGCAGATAAGGCAGAAGCCATACTTAAAAATCTTGAGGATCAGTGCAAACCATCTTATAACAACATTGATTTCAATCATCTGTATAAAATCCACAGACAGGTTAGACATGCACTAAACCTCCCGGATACCAGTGCTGATCATATTGCACCCGCATCACCTGTTGAATTATATGATATTATTAAAAAACTTAAGAACAATAAAGCTCCTGGACCAGACAGCATCTCAAACAGGGTGATCAAGCTGCTGCCTCGAAAAGCTATAGTGCATCTGACCAGTATAATAAATGCAATCTTAAGACTTCACTATTTTCCTTCCACCTGGAAACTGGCTGATGTGATTCCTATACATAAGCCAGGCAAAGACCCACACTTACCGCAGAATTATCGTCCAATCAGTCTCATCTCCAACCTGGGTAAGATTGCAGAGAAGGTCATCCTCTCACGACTCCAAACCTCAATAAATGACCTAAACATCCTCCCTAAAGAACAGTTTGGTTTTCGGCAACACCATAGTACTACCCAGCAAATCCATAGAATTGTGGAATATATCATCACCAGCTACAACTGGCGCCAGTACACAGGAGCTGTTTTCCTAGACCTATCTAAAGCATTTGATAAAATCTGGCATTTTGGACTCCTGCACAAACTTATCTCAGCCGGCATCTCACTAAAAATGGTTCATCTAATCCGTTCATATCTTCAGAATAGATCAATGCAAGTTAAAATTAACGGTTCTATATCGTCCCAGCGCCATATCTTTGCTGGAGTGCCACAGGGATCTCTACTGGCTCCATTGCTGTTTTCTGTATACATGTCAGACATCCCTCACAATCCGATGACTTCCATTTTAGCGCTGTATGCGGACGATACGGCAATACTAACCAGATCCCTCAGACCCCACTTCGTTACTAGAAAGCTTCAAGAAAACATTCTAAAGCTGGAGGGTTGGTTCTCTAGGTGGAGATTGGAAGTCAACCCCCTGAAAAGCTCAGCGGTTCTTTTCTCAAAAAGGCCAATGTCTCCTGCAGGAGATGTGTTACTATTCAATACTAAAATTCCCTGGCAGACAGAAACAAATTACCTGGGTGTAATTCTCGACAAAAAGCTATCTTTCAACCAACATATCAAGTCTGCATGTGCAAAAGCATCTAAAGCCATAGCTCAGATTTACCCGCTAATTAATAGAAATAGCAAGCTCAGCAACAGAATCAAATTGCAACTTTACCAGATGACGATTCGTCCCATAATCACCTATGCCTCTCCAGCCTGGAGCCACACCTCTAACGTTAACATTATCAAGATTCAGCGTGTGCAGAACAAGTGCTTGAGAATGATTCTGAACGCCCCGTGGTATGTTAGAAACAGCCAGCTCCATAGAGACACAAATATTCCATATATTCTCTCTTATCTACAATCCTTAGCTTCCAAGTTTTTTCTAAAGACGTCCACACACCCCAATGATTTGATTCAACAAGCTGCAGCATATGAGCCAACGGACATATTCAAATATAGAAGACCAAAAACTATATTAGCCTCCTATAACGATGCATAATCTCCATGCCCATTCAGGGCGAGCAAACTGCTCGTAAATTTTACCCTCACTGTAACCACGACAGATAGCGGGGAATATGAAAAGCATCTTGCTTCACCCTTAAAGACATAAATGTCAATTGTCAATTGTCAAGACCAAAATCTGGTGAGATTTCTTGATCGAATCAATCGACCGTGAGATGCGGTGACTGATTCATTCAATCCAATGCCTTTGGAGGGTAATGGATGGCAATGCTGTAGCCAGTGAAGCTCTAACTGAGGCTCGGCTATTGCTGTTACCCACCTGCCATGATCAGAGCTTTAATTGCTCAATAACACCTTATCCCTACACTGTCCTCTACAGATAACGGGGAAGATAAAAAGCATTCTTGCTTCGCCCCTTTAAGCCAGTCCTTATAAGGACTATATAAGACCAAAATACATCTTAATTAAAATGAAAACCTCTAGAAAAGCTCACCAAGAGCGGGCATAGTACCCACCCAGCTTCCACAAGTAAAATAGAGATAAAGGGATAAAGAGCCAAGGGCTCACTCCATCTACCATAGAAGTTAACAGTTAACAGTTTGTTGCTTAGGAAGATATATATATATATATATATACACACACACACAGTAAAATCCTTTTTTTACACTTTTCAGGGGACTGATGGAAAAAAGTGTCAATGGCAGGAAATGTAAAAAAAAACATTAAAAAAGGCTAAAAGATGACTTACTGCTATTGTCTACATATCTAGAGTCTACATACTAGATTACAAAATTTAATAACTGAAAATAAATGAATTTACAATGTACTTACATTTATCTATTTAAAAAAAAAATCTGTAATTGTTGATTTTTTTTTGCTTTTCGTTTTTTTAACATAGCGCCAGATTGCTTTTGCATTGAGTTCAATGCTTGACCTGGTTTTTACTGTCGTGTTCAAAGTGGGCACGGAGAGTCCAAGATCTTTTGCTAAATGCACACGTGTTCTGGCAGTCCAATCTACACTTCCCAGAATTGCCATCTTTCCTTCTACCGAAATACATTACTTTTTTCTCCATGTTACTAAAATGGATAATCCACCACCGCAAAGCAACTGTCACACGCTAAATTACGTAGCAGAAATTCTGCAATATCAATTCGTACTGTGATTGAAAAATCACGGTATCGCTCATTACTGCTGCAAGTCACCGTGATGGCGGAAAAGAAACTAAAGTCGAAAGCAACGCCATCTGGAAACAGAAATGAGCAGATTTTCGCAGAAATCGATTCGAAAAATCAGTATTGCCACCCGATAAAAAAACGCAAATCACGGGAAATAACGTCCACATCGAGTTGTTAATGGCAGGAAAACAATATATCGTAAGAATAGGCCTTAAGACGGGACAAACGGAAAATTACGTAAATGGCAGGAAAATGTAAATTGCGGGAACGTAAAAACGGGGTTTTACTGTATATATATATATATATATATATATATATATATATATATATATATATATATATATATATATATATATATATATAAAGAATTGAATGACTAGAACTGAGATTTAAGTAAAAAGGTTTTAATATAAAAACTCGAATAGTTTCTGCTTAGCAGCCTTCATCAGGTGAGATTATAAAAGAAAGAAAAAAGAAAAAACACTGAAGCTTAAATAAACTATGAACATCATAGAGAGTCTCTATACATAATTGACACTAAATCGTTTCGGTTGTATTTAAAGCTGTTCTTTCGTTAGTTGTATTGCTAGGAAAGTACGTGCTAGTAGCATCTCGTGAACGCCAGAACATGATTACAGCTGTATGACAATCGGTGAGGTTGTAGCTCAAGTTATTATTTAGATGAAGAGGATTGAAGATGATTTCTCTAGATTCCACGATTTTTCTTTCTAGTTCATCATTGCAACGGAAGATGTTAGTAGATTTTTTCCAGCAGACCTTGTGACTTTGGTTATCATCATTAGGATTAGCCGAGAAAAGGATATGACTTGATAATGCACTGGCTCGCTGTCTCTTGTAAGTAATGTCCCTCATGTGTTCTTCCATACGCAATTCGACAGAATTATCTGTCTGCCCAAATAAGGAATACCACAATCACACAATATTTTATATACACCAGGGTATTTGAGTTGATGATGACAAGGTTTTGGGTGGCTTATTAAGAAACGGATCTTTGGAAGTGAAGTGAACAAGGTTCTGATATTGTATTTTATTAGAACTTCTGCTAATTTCTGTGAAACTGTACTTATGTAAGGAATATATATATTGCCTTTGAATCTATTTGTTTCTTCTGAGTGATGTTCCGTAGCAGTGTGCGACTAAGTATTTGGTTCACTCTACCTCAACACTGAGCAACCTCGAACCCATCATTTTTATTACTTATACGAGAATGTCTAGCCTAGTTGACTTTAATCCCTCCATAATACTTCCACGTCATTTCTATTCTGTCTTCCTCACTGAATAAACTCTATCCATTACATTATATTATTATAACGATATCTACTTGTGTCTCGCAAATGGCAAATTTGCCTCCAGATCATTTAATCATGCTAAAAGGCATCTATTTATTGCATTAACATATTTATCATTCATTTATTTTTTGCTATTATAACCAGCCACCAGGCCGATATATAATATATATATATAATATGTTTGTTTTTGTTTCTAGTTTTCCTGGAAATTGTCCCAGAGATTGTTATAGGAATTTTTGTTGTCATTGGAAACGTCCTTATGTTCATTTTTATTCCTCGACCCATACGTAGACATAAGAATAATATACACGGTAGATTCATAGTGCCAGAATCAAGTACAGGAATGCAATCCAGCAGAGGGTTTTCCTTCGCCATCTCCAGTTACTGTTCAGGTGTATCCAACTCAAAATTCATCTGGCTATAGACTCTCAAATCCTGAGTTTTCAGTTACACAAATATCGAAAACTAATGCTATTCATATGAATGTTCTTAAAACAAACCTCGCAGATGAAACTAACAAGGAGACCTGATAACGAAAATCCTTCTACATTGACAAATGTCGTGGCATTCGTGTTGTATATTAGTATCAAACTCTTTGATGTGACGGAAAATGATGGTTTATTAATCATCATTTTCCTGCTAACTTTTCAAAAATACTGAAGCTCGCCATCTCATATAAAATATAAGCGAAGGGGATTTGAAATTCAGAAAATTGAAACATTTTATGTACAATTCACTTTTATATAGCAATAAACGTATCTGTAATTAACATGCATAATAAAAAAAATTACCATATTTATCACATTCTGGAGTTTTCAAGACTCCTCATTGTGATATGTACTTTTTTCGAATGCGGTAAGCATAATATGCGTATAAATGATTTTTATATCAATATTTTAAATGCAAACTAAAGATTAAAGTATGCCTACTTGTGATCTCAAAATCAGTTTTACCAAGAATAATTTCACTCTATAAATATTTGTATGAAAAATGGATACCTTATCATGCTACTTATCAGCTTATTATATAGGAGTCATTGCTTGTATATAGAGTGCAGTAATATGTAATATAATATATGGAGTAGAGTAGAGTAGAGTAAAGTGCCCTCTGGCGATGATTCCGTGAAATATTTTGAGGTGTCACAATCTAATTAACAAAAGTGCTAACTTTCTGTATTTGATTTTTAACTTTCTTCTGTATTGTCATGTTTTAAAAATTAAAGATACCAAAATTCAAAATGTGTCTCGCAAATGTCACCAAAATTTCATTATCCAAATGAAAGCAAACAAAGTTTGTGCCTGTAGTAACTTTCAGGACTGGGGCAACTCGTGGCAAAGATGGTATAAGTTCTCATCACTTGCCTCAGTATCCCATAATGCAAAGCACATCTCCTTGCGGACATTATACATGTCCGCAAGGAGATGTGCCTCAGTTAACTTCATGGGCCACAGCATTGCTATCCTGTTGCTGTTACTCCTCTACCTGGGTAGCAGCAACAGCAGACCCCTCAGTTAGAACTTCACTGGCTACAGCATTGCCATCCATCAACCAAGATTCCAACTGATTTCGACCTTTAGAGGTCTCGTCAGTGGGAGCCAGACCCAGACGTGGTGATAATACTGAGTTGGAAGTGATGGAGAAGTCACATTTCCATATACCAGTTGACAAAGGTGTCACACCTTATTATTAAAAATACTCTGGATTAGAGATAGATAGTTGTTAAAAGTTTTTCACTTGGTTATATTATAAACTAAAGATAACAAGAAATTATATAATGTACTTGGTTTAATCTATTATCCAAGTGTAGGCAAACAAAGTTTGCGTTCTGAAGTATCTTTCAGGACTTGGGGGCAACTGGTATATGGAAATATGACTTCTTCATCACTTCCTCCTCAGTATCACCACTTCTGGCTGCCACTGGTGAGACCTCAATAAAGGTCGAAATCGGTTTGGGTGGTGACCCTTCCCTTAATGCATAGTATTATACATGTCAGCAAGGAGATGTGCTTTGCATTATGTGATACTTAGGCAACTGGTGAAACATTATCCCAGTTTAAACTTTGTTTGCTTAAACTGGGATAATGGATTAAACCAAGTATATAATTTCTTGGTATCTTTAATTTATAATATATAACGAAATGAAAGGCTTTCAACAATTTTTTTTGGTGATGGATCGAGTCCTCGACTCGTTATCCCTTCATCTGATTAAAGAAAATGTGTGGATGGGTTTTATTGGGCTAAAGGCTCTGGTTATGACTGGATAACGGCAATACTCGAGCCTCAGTTAAAACTTCATTAACTACAGCATTGCCGCCTGTTATCCTAGGTTTAACACCCTTTCAACAATTTAAGTTCTTAAAAGAACTGGGCGATGGACTGAGTCCTTGATTCTTTATCCCGTCATCTGAATGAAGAAAATTTGTGTGGATGGGGTGTTATTGAGCTAAAAGCTCTAGTCATGGCTGGGTAACGGCAATAGCCGAGTCTCAGTTAAAACTTTATTAGCTACAGCATTGCCCTTTACCCCTTTCAACAATTTATATCCTTATAAGGACTGGCTTAAAGGGGCGAAGCAAGAATGTTTTTCATCTTCCCCGTTATCTGTAGAGGACAGTGTAGGGATGTGGTGTTATTGAGCTATTAAAGCTCTGATCATGGCAGGAGGATAACAGCAATGGCCGAGCCTCAATTAGAACTTCATTGACTACAGCATTGCCATACATTAGCCTCCAAGGGTATTAATCACCGCATCTCACGGTCGATTAAGTTAACTTCAGGTAGGCCCTCCGTTCTTTCAACAATTATATAGTCCTTATAAGGACTGGCCTAAAGACGCGAAGTAAGAATGTTTTTTTATCTTCCCCGTTATATGTAGAGGACAGTGTAGGGATATGGTGTTATCGAGCTATTAAAGCTCTGCTCATGGCAGGAGGGTAACAGCAATAGCCTAGCCTTAGTTAGAACTTCATTGGCTACAGCATTGCCATCCATTACCCTCCAAGGGTATTAATCACCGTATCTCACGGTCGATTCCTCTGAACCCACATCCCCTTTTAACAATTCCTTATCCTTATAAGGACTGTCTTAAAGGGGCGAAGCAAAAATGCTTTCCATCTTCCCCGTTATCTGCAGAGGACATTGTAGGGATAAGGTGTTATTGAGCTATTAAAGCTCTGATCATGGCAGGAGGATAACAGCAATAGCTGAGCCTCACTTAGAACTTCACTGGCTACAGCATTGCCATCCATTACCCTCCAAGGGTATTAAACACCGCACCTCACTGTCGATTCCTCTGAGCTCACATCCGCTTTCAACAATGAGTCCTTATAGTCCTTATAAGGACTGTCTTAAAAGGGTGAAGCAAGAATGCTTTTCATCTTCCCCGTTATCTGTAGAGGACAGTGTAGGGATAAGGTTGTTGAGCTATGAAAGAAGCTCTGATCATGGCAGGAGGGTAACAGCAATACCAAGCCTCAGTTAGAACTTTCATAGCAATAAAAAATAAAAATAGTTTTGTAAAGAAATCATAAAAGAAAAAAAAATATATATATATATATATTTTTTTTTTATTTCTTAGTTTTTCCATAATAGTGTGATAAATGATAAATTACACACATCGATTTTATAGAACGAGAAATAATATTAATAAAATTTCTAATACTATGTAATAAAAATGGTTGATCGTAAAAAGAGATTCGACATTTTCTATTCAATATCAAGAAAAATTCAAGGATTATTATTGAATACATCATTCTGTATGAAAACGTAATAATAAATATCAATATGAAAACACTTTGCATTCAATATTAATATTTCGTCATTGATATAAGATGATTTTAAATAAAGCCTCCTCTTATTTTACCAAATACACTACTTGCAGATCATTTATACATCATGTTAATGAATTTGTGGTCCACAAAGATAGTTCGTCTTTTTTCAAAGAATTCCTCTAGATGAAATTAGTGCACCAAAGCATTCTTGCTATTATTTGTTCTATGCAAACGCACTTCTGACATAGTCTGGACTGAAATGATCAAATAAAATTAATTACTTTTAATTTATCAAAAGTCTGTATTATTTTAAAATTATTTCTACTAGTAAAGATTCATTAATAATATTTTTAGCGATAATTAATATTTAAAAATATACCAAAAACTTTTTGATCAAGTAAAAAATACCAGTGACACCTTTTTTTTATTTTGAATATGAAAGTTCTAAGTTTTCTGCTCAGTTTTGAGAATCCAATACGAATAGAAGAAAAGTCCTTTTTAGGACTTCCAGGGTAACAAATGGCAATGCTGTAACCAATGAAGTTTTAACTGAGGCTCGGCTATTGCCGTTACCCAGCCATGACTAGATCTTTTTAGCTCAATAACACCCCCATCCACACAGATTTTCTTCATTCAGATGATGGGATAAAGAGCCAAGGACTCAGTCCATCGCCCAGTTCTTTTAAGAACTATTAAGAATCCAATACCCTTGGAGGGTAATGGATGGCAATGCTGTAGCCAATGAAGTTCTAACTGAGGCTCGGCTGTTGCTGTTACCCTCCTGCCATGATCAGAGCTTTAATAGCTCAATAACACTTTATCCCTACACTGTCCTCTACAAATAACTGGGAAGATGAAAAGCATTCTTGCTTCGCCCCTTTAAGCCAGTCCTTATAAGGAAGATTGAACTTCGCTATTACTTAACTCATTTTATTTTAGTTAACGAAGTTCAAATTCTTTATCTTGTTAAACCGACTACAAATTTAGAATAATTTTAGTAGTGCTGCATATCATTCAACTGTTTTCGGGAATTTTGGAATACAGTTCTTCTTTACATTGCCCTAGGTCCCATGAAAATTTTCGCGCTATCGGACTTAGGTGGAGAGCGAGAGAGAAAGTACGAGATTCTGCAAATCATTACAGTTTCTGACATTTAACTGATTTTGTCAAATATATTCCTCAAGACTTCCACTTATTTTTTCTTCAAAAATAAGTAATATCTCATAATAATATAATGATAATGTCTCCTTAGTATGATTCCAGTACTCTCAAATAATACATGCAAGGCTGGATGCACTTTTTTTTTTTTTTTTAAAGAAACAAGAACGTTTCATGAGGTCAGAAACACATTGAATATAAGTTGCTATTAACTTCGGGAAAAAATCAAGGTTGATGTTTTACTTCAAATACACTGCTTGAAAAGAATTCAACGGACACCACAGTATCCGTTTTTTCAGATGTAGAATCTCCGTTCGATGCGATGACAGCAGCAGTCATACGGGGCATGCTTTCCACAAGTGTACGATAGTAATCAATAGGAAGTCTGGACTATTCTTCCTGTAGGTATGCAATGAGGTCCTGGACTGTTGTGGGACATACGTCCATTCACCTCTAGCGACGCTTCAGTTCATCCCAGAGTATTCAAAAGGGTTGAGAACAGGACTCTGTGGAGGCCAGTCGAGTGTGGTTAAGTTGATGTCCACAAACCACGCAGTTACAGCAGCAGCCTAATGACAATTTGCACTATCTTGCTGAAGAGACAATTCTGTAGAATCGCTAGATAGGAAGACGACGCTGCATGTTTGTTCGGGTAATCTGGGGCTTCCACATTACATTGCTGTCCTACCATGGAAACCCACGTTGCTTGCCTAGGTTCTGAATGTTTTCGTGCAGGTTCATGTTACAGCGATGCCCAGAACTCCGCAATCAAGATATCACCCGATGAATGGCAGTTTTTACATATTATCCTTTGTAGTACCTGTGAGGTTCAGTGATTGTTTTGAGTTGCACACTGCAGGAAGTAGTTGCATTCAACTCCCTGGCCTTCCATATCACTATGGTATCACTGATTGTTGGCCTGGGATAGACCAGATTGTCAACAATTTCCCCAACAGATAGGCGTGCAAAGTGCCATTCTATCACAACGCCCTTTTCAAATTCCTTCAGTTCCCTTCTTGCAGCCACTTCACTGGGACTCAGTTCCATCATACTCCTCCAATTTATACTGGTTACAAACGTGACTCGTTGCATGGCAAGATGCTTCTTGTCCATGGGGGGGGGGGGGTGCTTTGACTTCTTTTCAAACAGTGTACTTCAGAAGAGATCTCTCAATTTCACACCATTGTCCAGAGTGTGTAGTTGAGCAGTTGAAAGTGATATTGACACACACGCACAATCCTGCTTTCTCAAAAAAGTGATCGCTCATCGCTGAAAGAAAATGAAATTATTAATGAGGCAGGTTAAAATTTGCTTTCTCAAATATCAAAGAAGAATTTTAATGTGTTCATTTGGTTTTATGCTTTCGTGCTAATAACATGAGCTTCCTGTTATATCAGAAATCTCCCTAAAAGTGCAAGCGCAAATTAGTAAAATAATAACTGCAACCAGCGAAATGAGTTGTGGAGAATATTTCGTATAATAGTCTTACACACACAAAAAAAAAAAAAAAAAAAAAAAATCGGAGACACTTAGTTCATTTGTTGATTTCACCGATTTCTGCTCCCTTTCGCTGCGTCGATAAAAGATCTTTTGCACAATGCATTGCCGTAGCCTAGTCTAAAATTCATTTGAAATTACACCTTGAAAAATTTAGAGGAACTACCAGTAGATCGTATAAATCATCATCATCATCATCATCAAATTCCTGCCATGTACCCTCAAGGGGTGTACAGGATATGACAGTACTACATGAAAAAATTACATCATTACTAACTTCCTATCTACAATTTTCCTCCAAATCAGTCTGTTACTTGTCAAGACTCCAACATTATCAGATCTCATATTCCTATCGTCTAAGGCACTTTGTACTGTATCAATCCACCTATATCTTGGTCTTCCTCTGGGTCGTTTTCCTGCCAACCTGGCAGAGAACACTTGTTTTGCTAATCTTTCCTCTCCCATTCTATTTAAGTGACCATACCATCTGAGATTAGCTCTGCTAACGCATTCCTGGATGCTGACAATGTCAAGTTCTTTCCTAATATCCTCATTTTTAATATGATATTGCCATTGATGCCATCTGTTCAAGCCTCTAATCTTTCTCAGGACTCTCATATCTGCGGTCTCTAGTCTTTGGTCAAGTGTTTTACTTCTGACCCAGCTCTCAGATCCATAAGTTAAAATTGGTTTGAACACAGTCTTGTATACAGCTAATTTAGTGTTCCGACTAATTTCTTTCTTATTCCATATGAATTTATTTAATTGACTTCCCACCATACCAGCTTTGCTGATTCTGTTGTCTATTTCTATATTTAGTTTACCATCTTCAGTAAAAATTGTGCCTAAGTAGCTGAAATGTTTTACTTGTTCCACAGGTTCTCCATTCACAACACAGTTGACATTTTGAATGATTCTGCCTATTTTCATTGTCTTCGTCTTTTTATTGCTGACCTTCATACCATATCTATTACAACAGCTATTCAATTTAGTCAGAGAATCTTGCAGACTTGTAGCGGATTTATTTAGAAGTATAACATCATCCGCATAAAGCAAAGAGCTGACATTAACATCTCCAATTTTGATATCAGGTTTAATACCACATTCCTTCATAATGTGATCCATATAGATAATGAATAACAGAGGGGATAATGTACATCCTTGTCTCACACCAGATTTAACATTAAACCATCTTCCTGTACTTCCTTCAATTCTAACTGCTGACTCACAACTCAAATAAAGACTAAGTATTGCTTGATATAATGCCCCATTGACACCATATAACTGCAGCGTATTGAATAGCTTCTCTCTTGGCACCTTGTCATATGCCTTTTCCAAATCGACAAAACTTAAATACAGATCTTTGTTATATTCCCATGCTTTCTCGACTATTTGTCGTAAAGTGAAGATCTGATCCTGACAGCCTCTATTTGGCCTGAATCCAGCTTGTTCTTCACCAAGCTTTTCTTCCACAATTCTTCTCAACCGTTTCTCAAGTATAGTTGCATAGATCTTGCCAGGAACACTCAGTAGGGAAATACCTCTGTAATTCTCACATTCAGTTTTATTTCCCTTTTTGTATATGGGTACTATGAGAGCTCTACTCCAATCACCGGGAATTCGTCCCTCTGTCCAGGCTTTCTGAACTATGCAGTGCAGCCACTGTAAGACTCTTATACCACCATACTTCAGCATTTCTGGTCGAATATCATCTACTCCTGCTGCCTTTCCACATTTCAAGCCTTTGATGGCTTTTTCTACTTCAAGTATGGATATGTATTCCTGACTGCATGCCTGGTCAGTGTTTTTTATCACTGTGCTGTCATCACTGCTTGTTTCATTTAGCAGTTTTTCAAAGTAATTACTCCATACTTCAAGGATATCTTTTTCTCCTGTTTTCATTTCACCTTTATCATCTCTAATTCCTTTTACAGCACTCTTCCCTCCATTCCTAAGCTTCTTCAACAACCTCCAGAATATTTTGCCACCTTCTTGATATTTACTTTCTATATTCTTGCCAAAGTCCTCCCATGACTTTTGTTTAGCTAGTTTTACACACTGTTTAGCTTTCTTACATTTGTCTCTGTATTCTGTAAGAGTAAAAGCTGACTTATTTGCCAGGAACTTTTGATATGCTTTCTTCTTTTCCTTCACTGCCTCTTTAACTTCCTGTGTCCACCAGGGAGTTCTGATTTTTTTATCCTTGCACACAACCTCACCACATGCCTCTCTGGCAGAATCAATCAATGTTTCCTTCAGAGTTTGCCACTGAATCTGCAAGGTTTGATTCCTGTTCTCAAACTCTTTCATTTTCTTTTCAATAATATTTCTGTATTTTAGTCTACAGTTCACATCTGAGAGCTGCTCAACTTTTATTCGCTTTAAAACTTTCTTACATGTTATTCTTTTCAATATGAAATTCAATTTTATCCTGCTCAAGACTAAATAGTGATCACTTCCAATTTCAAATCCTCTGTACACTCTGGTGTCCTGCACCAGGGAGAAAACATCACTATCAACAATAACATAGTCAATGAGACTTTTCTTATTCCTAGCCTCTTCTCGCCATGTGAATTTGTGCACATTTTTATGTTGGAACATGGTGTTAGTAATAACCAGTCCATGTCCTGAGCAGAAATCCAACAGATATTTGCCATTATTATTAGCTTTGCTCTTTTCTCCAAATTTTCCCAAAATATTTTTGTATGTCTCACAATCATTTCCTACTCTACTATTTAGATCCCCAACAAGGACCAACTTTTCCTTTTTCATTGTGTCAGTTGCTTTTTCTAAAGCCTCAAAAAATTCCTCCACTTCTACCTTAGTAGAACCTTCTGTGGGACCATAGGCACAAATAAGTCTCATTGTCCAGTTCCCCATTCTCATATTTGCCCACATTACTCTACTTGAGACTGACTGCCATTCAAGAAGATTAGCCTCGTATTTTGTGTTGAATACTATGGCTATTCCTTCTTTTCCTTGATTGTCATTGCCTGAGTATAACATTTTGTATTTATTGCTCAGAAAGATCTCACCAGTTCTGGTCTTTTTTGTTTCAGTCACCCCTATTATGTCGATCTGGTACTTATCTAATTCCTCAGCTAGCTCCATTTCTTTGCCATTCAGGCTTCTTACGTTGATAGTACCGATCTTTAACTCTGGTGATGTTGAGTTGGGGTTTGTTTTCAGATTTGTTCCAGTAGCTGACTTTTCGCTGTTCACCCTGGTTCCCTGGCGAAAACAACGGGGGCCTTGTTTAACCGGGCGACGCCCCAGCCGGCATGAAATTTTGTCATGTTGTACCATCATTTTTTATTTTGGTTTAACCAATAAGAATACAATTTGGTCGGCTAAATCCCAAATTGCCAGCCCATCCTCGTTCGTTCAGTATCAAAGTAGATACCCAACAGGGTGCACCACGAGAAGGTGAGGATTGGACATTAGGTCAGAAGCCCTGGTCGGTTCTCCGCATTCCTTTAAAGGCTATGTGGAGGTCTCCTCTCAGTTATACAGCTTTGACCCTTAAGCAAATTAGTAAAATAATAACTGCAACCAGCGAAATGAGTTGTGGAGAATATTTCGTATAATAGTCTTACACACACAAAAAAAAAAAAAAAAAAAAAAAATCGGAGACACTTAGTTCATTTGTTGATTTCACCGATTTCTGCTCCCTTTCGCTGCGTCGATAAAGGATCTTTTGCACAATGCATTGCCGTAGCCTAGTCTAAAATTCATTTGAAATTACACCTTCAAAAATTTAGGAACTACCAGTAGATCGTATAAATAAAAATACTTAACCCGAAAATAACATATTGCTTGGTTGCATAATTAATTATAAACCGCTGATAATAATATTAAATAATAATAATTTTATTTAATTAATAATAACTTATTAAAATTAACAAAACTGATGAAATATTTTTAGATAGAACGATAGTATTTTAAATTTAAATATTCAAAATACAACACACCTTATTCTAATATTAATAACTGAGCTATGATAATTTTTTTTTTCCAAATACAAATATATTGGTTCCTCATGTGGTGGGGATTTTACTATTAATCCATTAAACGTGTAGATTCGTAACTAAAATTCGGAGAATTGTTGTGTCATATTAATATTAATAAACATGCGAAGAGTATATATGAATACTATTCTCCAAAATGATAGTTTCATTGTGAAATTTAAAGCACATTTTTCGTTTTCGAAAATTCAGAATATTTACAATTATTGCTGAAAATAATTGCTTATTATATTTCATTTTGGACATGTTAAGAATTTTAATTTAAATCACATTTATATGAAAGGCTTTTTAACTTTGGTCTCCATGTCAATCAATAATAATAATGTTTAAAAAAACCCAACATTAGTTCTCCGGAATGATGAAACAATACGAATCAAATAAAAACTAAACAGTTGCCAACTAGAAGCGCTTTCGCTTTTAATTTTATTTTATTTTTAATTTTAAAGTATGATTTGTTTAATTTTAATTAGCAAAATATAGATATTTTCTATATTTGACTATAAAATATAGCTAGATCTATAAGATTCTACAAATTTTAATTTTTTTTTCAAAAATAATTTCTTTCAGGTTTATATTTTACTAATTTTATTTTGCACCTACTAAAAGTTCACTTATGATGAATTTATCTTTCTGACATACGACTGATATGATGCAGAAAAAAAGGATTCATTCAATTCAATACCCTTGGAGGGTAATGGATGGCAATGCTGTAGCCAATGAAGTTCTAACTGAGGCTCGGCTATTGCTGTTACCCTACTGCCATGATCAGAGCTTTAACAGCTCAATAACACCTTATTCCTACACTGTCCTCTACAGATAACGGGGAAGATGAAAAGCATTCTTGCTTCGCCCCTTTAAGCCAGTCCTTATAAGGACTATAAGGACTGATATGATGCAGATATGATTTAGGAGAGACGAAAAAGTCCTTTTTAGGACTTCCAGAGTAACAAACGGCAATGCTGTAGCCAATGAAGTTTTAACTGAGGCGGCTATTGCTGTTATTACCCAGCCATGACTAGAGCTTTTTAGCTCAATAACACTCCATCCACACAGATTTTCTTCATTCAGATGACGGGATAAAGAGTCAAGGACTCAGTCCATTGCCCAGTTCTTATAAGAACTATAAGATATGATGCAGGCGGGGTTGGGAGTCTGGGAATCAATCGACCATGAGATGCGGTGACTGATTCATTCAATCCAATACCCTTGGAGGGTAATGGATGGCAATGCTGTAGCCAATGAAGTTCTAACTGAGGCTCGGCTATTGCTGTTACCCTCCTGCCATGATCAGAGCTTTAATTGCTCAATACCACTTATCCCTACACTGTCCTCTACAGATAACGGGGAAGATAAAAAGCATTCTTGCTTTGCCCCTTTAAGCCAGTCCTTATAAGGATATGATGCAAGATTTCCCTCCGTGTGGCTGGGATAAGAATAGCCTCACTGCAGCCCAAGCATGTCGTATGAGGTGACTAAAATGGATACCCAGTGAGGGTAATGGATGGCAATGCTGTAGCTAATGAAGTTTTAACTGAGACTCGGCTATTGCTGTTACCCCCTGCCATGATCAGAGCTTATAGCCCTATATTACCCTATCCATACATATTCCCAGATCATGGGGAATGCGAAAAGCATTTTTGCTTCACCCATCTAGCCAAAAAAAGATATGATGCGAAAGGAGGAGTGTGGTGAGGGTTTTTGCATTCGCATTTCCTCAAACTAGATGTAATTTCTTAGCTTCTCATCCTCGAAGCTTATTTGTTAAGTTGTCTGAGGATGACACTTGTTAGTTGTTATTTATTGATTCGATTGCTGTGTTGGGAAGCAGGCTGATGTTTGATAGGTTTGATTTCCGCTACAGCCATATGTTGATAAATTTTATGTGTGTGTGCATGTGCGCCCATGCACACACACCATGCTCCATAATTTGATTGATAATTGGTAGGGTTGCTATGGGTTTGTATTTACTGATTAAATTTCTTTTTCGATGTTTGTAGATGGGTGTGATTATGGCAGACTTTAGCATACTTGGTATCTGTCCTGTTTTAAATATTTTATTTAGTAATTTTAGTAAGATAGGGCCTAAGCTAGTTGCGTGTCGCGTGATACCATCAATTCCTGGACCTGTGTTTGGTTTGATTTGATGTATTAAAGAGAGAGGTTCTGCTTCTTTTATGGTTGGAACCATAATGTCTGTTTTGATTGTGGTCCAAGTGTAGGATGATGTTTTGTGATTGGGGGAATATTTCTGTGCAGTTCTTGGATGTAGTATTGTAGAATCAAAGTATTGGTTAAAGTCATTTGCTAGTTGTTGGATAAGTTTTGCATCTTTCATGAAGCTGTGTTTTATGGTTTCAGAGGTGTGTTATTGGGAGCACAATCCAGCATCTCGTTGATCAGATGCCAGGTTCGTTTCATGTTGTCTTGTGCAGAGCTGTAAGGCCATTCCTTGCTATTTTATATTCGGTTTTTAAAGCTGCGTTATTTGGATATCGCTTTAATTGTTTCCATAGAATATCCTTTCTGTTTATATCTAGGATTATGTTTTGTGTTATCCAAGGATTTTTGGTTGTTCTTGAAAGAATTCTGATTTTCTTCGCAGCTTTCCTATATATTTCCTCCAGTGTGAGTTTAATGTGGTTGTATAAGATATCTGTTGCATCTGGTGATGCCATGCTGTTAAATTGTGAATGTTTCATTCATAGTTTAACAAGCTTAAGCACATAAAAGAGAAATGCTTGTATTTTGGTATAATTGTAAATAGCCTGTAAAACTTTAAGATAATGTGAATAGTACAATTTTTGTGAGTATTGACGTGGGAAGTTCTTACTAAACTGTACATTAACAATGAAAATAATATATATCTTGTCGGCTAGCAATGATAGAAAGTTTGTGAATTGTATATAACCAATTAGTAACACAAGGTCAAAGTACGCGAGCGAGACACCGGGATTAGTGAGATGCCTGAGCGGTCACGTGCGTGTAGTAGGGCACGTGACGCGCTAAAGTCTTCCTGGAAGACGCTACGGAAAGGCAAGACCCACGAGCACGAGAAAATAGCGTATCGGGTGAAAATTAAGTATTGCTGAAGGGTGCCGATAGGATTGATATAAAAAGGGCTGGAAACTCCCGGTTTTTTTCTTTCTGTGTGGTCGGAGTTCTATTGGTGCCCTGGTCGAGGTGCGCGTCGCCACCAGTTTCAAGCATTAAGATGAGCGGGTAGAAGTTTTCCTACACAGCGGGCTACACACGGGGAAGTAGCGGCTAGGTAGCGATCCGGATGAATGCAGTTTCGTCTAAGCGCCAAGAAATCTCTTGGCATAGCTGATCGATGTGTAATTCCAAGTGGATCAACCTAAGCTGATGAAATTCCCACCCACAACATAGAAGGAAGACGACGTGCTGAGAAAAGGAACCAAGAAATGAAGAGATAAGCCTGATGAATCTTCAAGTTCGGTAAGCTACAAGCCTTTGATTAAGTTTTGTATGAAAGGAAGAATTTTGTAATTTAAGAATCAAGGACTTTCAAAAAGGTTAGAACTCTAATTAAGATTAAGGCAGGACTGTGATATATAACCAAAGTTGATGAACATTTCAAGCCAAGGGCTTTGTTTAGTATATGTGATGACTGTTAATTATGTCTAAGGTGTTATAGCATCACCTAATCCTAACTGTTTTACTAATACTTGAAACGTATTGTTGGTTAGAGAACTGAGAAAACGAGCCGCCGGAATTTGAACAAGACTGTTCCGAAGCATTGATTATTGTCCATTAATTTTGTTGATTTCTTTTACTTTGTAATTTAGTAATGATTGAAAATTCTCTGTGTAAAATTATCAATATGTTAAATAAACCTTTCGCTCTTATTCATTTGGTTGCCTGAATTTAAGAATTTGATGCACCACTCATAGAAGATTCGGACCGAGGTGGGATATATATATATAGCGCGTAGACGTTATAAAGGAGGGTCACGCCTAGCATTAGAATTGCATTAGAAGGTATTATCAGTCAAAGCGGGGTATTTTAAGTATGACAAAGTAACTATGGGCCAGTCTGAGAGTTCTCTCCCTGCCTGAAAGGAATTTCCAATCTAGGGGTTCAGGGTGGTGCAGCAAAACAAATCAATTTTCCCTGAACCTTAACAAGGAGATAACTCCAGACATCTCTAGCAAAGGAACTGACTCCTCACAAATACAGTTCCCTCTAGGAAAGGTCAGTCGCTTACTTGACTACTTAAACAGCAAGAGTGCACACAGAGCTCTATATCTTAAACTGTTAATAAGGGGATTGAATGCGGTGCCATATCTATATATAATATAGAGTTAAGGGAAGAAAGACAGAGGGTAAAGAACAAATACACGAGAATATTTTAATAAAAGAACAAGTCATAACAATGCTTTCCCAGTCGGTTTTTCTTATTTCCTAGTTGACTATTTCTTCCTCTGTTATTCTTTTGTGTTGCTTTTCATATATGGAGCATTGCATGGATATTGTCTTAGTGTGCAGGTTTATAGCTGTAAAGTAATGGTCTGATACTATGCACACATATGACCGATGCCATATAACTGATTGGTGGTGCTCGGACGTTTATATGATCTAGACAGGAGGCAGTGATAGTATTTCCGAATATTTCTTCTCTAGTAGATGATGTTATTGTTGGTATTAGATTATACATGGATAGCGTGTCTAGGTATTGAACAGTGTTGTTCTGGTTTTCGTTTGCAATATTTATGTTTATGTCGCCAATTATCATTAGGTGTTCGGTTGAGCATATTTCTTGGCTTGAAAGCCAGCAATCGAGTTCGTGTAAGAATTTTATCATGTTTAGGTTTGGTGGCCTGTAAATAGCATTTAGTGTTATGGGATGCTGTGTATTGGTGTTATTAGTGATTTCGAGGCAAAGGGTTTCAGCATGCTCAAACTGATAGGCAGTTTTTTTGCTATGAATTTATGTTCGATGAATATTAATATACTATACTATAATATAATAATAATAATTACATTTTTTGATATTGTAATAAGTTGATTATAATATAAGTATATTTGATTTAATTATAATTTTATAAATTTAATTGCTTTTAAATTAGAAACATTTAATTGCTTTGTTTACGGAATTTGCAGCTACGTCAACTCTAATTTAAAAATTACCCCACTACTTTTGCTAACATTTCATTATATGGTCAACAGTCATTTTAATACTGCTGTTGACCATATAATATAATGCATCTATTTGTGCTAATGGCTTACTTTCGTTCTCTTGTATGTCCGTGGATAAATTTCTCTTACAAACCATAAACATTTCAACGAAGATTGAAGTCATTTCTTTATTTCAGTATTTTTCGCGAGGTGGGAATTAATGTCCTTTCAGATCTTTTTTTTTATTCCATTGTTTCTTTAACAACAAATCAATACCGAAATCATAAAATGGCATTAAATTGTTAAAAAAAAAACGACTGTGGATACCATTTATTTTTTCCTTGAACACGTCGGAGTTACTTGAAATGAACCTAATTCTGATTTTATTATTATATTCAGTTAAAATAGTCAAAAAGTAACAAAAAACGTGAAACAGAATAATGAAATCTTTGACTGGCGAATTAGTTCAGTCCAATTCGGGCCTTATCCAAGTGACTAGGAATCGACTAGATATCATCGTAAAATGGGGAATGTCCTTAAACGTGCAGTTCTCTTGAGTTATATCTAGGAGGCTCAACGCTTCCAAATGCTTCCTAAATGGTCTTGATGTTGCTCCTAGTGCTCTTATGACAACTGGAACTGTTGTTGCTTTCTAGCTCCAAAGTCGTTGGTTTTCAATCTCCACATCCCTATACCTGGTCAGTTTTCCATGCACGTTTTCCTACTCTGCTGAACCCTGGTATTGCGACATCAATAAACCGCGCATGTTGTTGTTGTTCTTCTACAGTGAAGTCTGGAATATTGTGTTCAAGATGTATGAATTTTAAAGTGCCATGATATTATCAACGAGTTTTGAGGGGGAATATCAAGTTTTGCCGTAGTGCATCATTTGCGGCTCATGTTTATGGAGGGTTTGTTCTTCTGTACACGTCACTAGATTTCAAAGTTGCGCATTGAAATCCCGCATAGCAAAGAGAGGAATTCTCCGTGCCTTTTTTCGAACAAGGCTAAGCTTACCAATCTTAGGTCAATTTCGTAGGGTTCTTTCTCCCGGAAACTTATCGTGTTAAATCTTTTCAAGTTAAACGAATTTAAAAACCTACGAAACGAAATTCGAAAATAGAAAGAAGAAAAATTGAAGGATTTTATTAGCCCAGGTTTCTGATACAGTGATGTTAAGTCTCATCGGTGTACAACTAATCCGTAATTTAAAAATCAGATAATATCGAATAAATGTTTTTGTTATTGTGCGCATGCCAAACATTTATTTACTTAGTATGTGAAAAGGAGAGATTTTGAAATAAAATACAGTATATAAAATTCAAAATATGTGAATTGTACAGAAACGATCAAGAAAGAAGTTTGGAATATGGGAAAAAAGCACGCTAAACTTAACAAAAAAGAAGAATATTAAATCTTTCTAGGGAGGTTTGTAAAGCATATTAAAAAAACAGTAAGGCCAAGCACTTATAAAATTCTATTCTCATGAAACATAATAAAAATGTGAAATCAGAGCGCCAATTATAGTTATGAATGAAGGCTAGTCTATGATGTAAATAATAATAAACGGCATCGCCGAAGGCATAACTTAACTCTACTTAAAATTTAATATCTAAGTTAAAAGCAACTTTCTTTATAAAATATCATGAAAAGTAATTTGTTCTTTGAGAATTATATAATATATTACTAAACATTGAGCTTATTATGTAAATATGTTAGTAATAAACTATATTCCTTTTATTTTATCACATAAATCTAATTAATAAGCAATCATTCTGTTGGTGATGTTCGTATGATGATGATATAGAATTCTGTAAGCCGTTTTCTAGTAATGGATAAAGTTTTTGTTTCATAACGAGTTCAGTGCGATAGTTTTGAATGATAAATGATAGATAAATGATATATATATATATATATATATAGAGAGAGGTAAGTGTTCTTCATTTTCTGAGGATTTTTAAGGTGAAATATTTGCTACCGATGCTGGTAGATCCATTTGATCTACGGGATATATATATATATATATAGAGTAACATTTTATTGCTGGTAGACACCTAAGAGTGTCTACGGGATTTGCTAGTGGACCCTCAAAAGTCCACAGGATTGTCTTTGCCTGCTCTGGGCACCTGAGGGATCTCTACTCTTTCTCCATCTGTGTCTCAACACATTTTAAATTCATGAAATGGCAAAACTTCTGAATGAGACCAAATTCGAAGAAGTTTACAGGGAATTCCTCAGACTGGGAAAGCTACTGAGTGATAATTGGCCAGGAAAAGTTAAACTGTATGACACGTTTCCCACCGAATGTGTCTCAGACGCTGTCGCTGAAGATCATTTAGAGTCGATGCCTTCTACTCCTTCAGACTTTGTAGAAGTGCGTGCTCGCAAAGTTGTCGCTGAAGATCATTTAGAGTCGAGGCCTTCTACTCCTTCAGACTTTGTAGAAGTGCGTGCTCGCAAAAATCGAAGAACAACAGAAGAACCGCACAATGACAATACTGTAATGGAACAGGATTCTCAGGGTTCGGACGTCGCTACTTCTCCCAAAGAAAAGGTGCCTCCGGTCATCTTTAGAGAAAAACAAAAGTGGGCAGCTTTACGATCCACAATGTCCAATCTGCATATTGGCTTCATTAAGGCCAAAAACATGGATGAAGGCATAAAGATCCAGCGCAACAGTGACAGACTATAGAAGGTTGACCAAGGAACTGGACGACAGAGGCATCCAGTATCATATCTTTGCGCTCAGTTCGGAAAAAAATTTAAAAGTAGTCCTTCGTGGTGTCTGTGAAGACATTGACACAGCAGAAATCGCTGCTGACCTAAATTCTCAGGATCTGCCACCAGTCAAGGTCAGCAGAATGTACAAAACAGACAAAACTCCCATGCCATTAGTCCTTGTTGAGATTCACAAAATATATAAGGATATCTACAACTTAAAAACAGTCTGTGGTCTCATCGTCACACCGGAACCACTCCGTAAAAGATCATCTTCTGGGCAGTGCCACAGGTGCCAAAAGTTTGGCCATGCCCAGAATCTATGCAGAGCAGAATATAGATGTTTAAAATGTGGAGACAGCCACCCAACCAATACCTGCACTAAGCCAAGGACCACCTCGGCCAAATGTGCCAACTGCAGTGGCCCTCATCCGGCGAACTACAAAGGATGTACTCAACACCCAAAGAACAGACGGATGGAGGCAATCAGTCAGCCCTCCTCCTACAGTACAAGAACACCAGCGGCCCAGACATCAAAACCGGAGACTCAGCGGCCACAGTCGGAGACCTCCAACCAAAAGCAAACAAGAAGTTATGCCGATGTGACCCGTACAATTAGACCAATTCTAGAACAAAATCAACCAACAACACCTAAAAACCTAACAGCTATTATCACGGCCTCACTAGCAAACATGCTACAAAATTTTAGCCTATCAAACCCTACTGAAACCTCCACTAAAAGATTTCTTCGTGAAACACAGGTCATCCTCACAGCTCTCATAAATGAATAGTAACAAACTCATTCCAGCATCTCTTCAAATAGTTGCTTGAAACGCAAATGGCCTCGAAAACAAAATCCTGGAACTCCGTGCCTTCACATCTAAGTATCAGCCAGATGTTATTCTAATCAGTGAAACTCATCTAAGACCCTCAGACAATCCTACAATAAGGGGCTATCACCTATACAGAAATGACAGACTACTCTACAGAGGCGGTGGCACTGCCATCTTCATTAAGAACTACATTAAGCACCACTCTGTGAGCATTCCTTCAACCACTAACCTTGAGATCACAGGAGTGGAAGTAGTCACCAGCTCCACTGGCAAACTGAAAATCTACTCAGCTTACAATCCTCCCCAAAAATCTCTACTTCACTCTGATCTAAATGCCATTTTAGGCATCAGAGGGCCCACCATTATTGCCGGGGATCTGAATTCCAAGCATCCTGCGTGGAATTGTTCAACCACAAACAAGAATGGTTGCATCCTTTTCAATTACTTAGGATCAAGCAACGCTGTTGTGGCAGGCCCCACCGAACCAACTCATCTCAGTACATTCGGCACTGCTGACATCCTGGATATAGCTATCCTGCAGGATATTAAACTTCAGTACAGTATCATATCTATGGATGAACTATCATCCGATCACAATCCAATTCTACTACAGCTGGGAAATCAAGAATTCCTGTGTCCTCCTTCTCACTCCTACATTGTATGGGAAAGACTGTCAGCAACACTCAAGGATTATATTGGACCTGTTCCTCACATACGCACAAAAGAAGAAGTAGAAACTGCAGTTACAAATCTCACACAACAAATTAATTCTGCTATAAAGGTAGCTTCCTCCTACAAATCTGCCCGCAAGCCAGATCGTTTGCTGAAGACATCATGAACTTAATCAGAGACAAAAACAGAGCTCGAAAAAGATTCCGTAACACGTGTGCACCACAAGATAAAACAAATCTAAACAGACTAAATGGGGCAGTAAGAGATGCACTGAAAGCTCATAGAGACTATGTATGGGATGAAAAGTTATCCTCCATTTCACCTAGTGATCACTCCATCTGGGGAATACTGAAAAATACCAAAAACAAAGGCAGATCCCTTCCCCCAATATTAACTGATCAGGGCCTTGCTCACACAGATGTGGACAAAGCAGAGGTTATAGCGCACAGCTTGAAAGAGCAATGCAAGCCTTCGTATGGAAACCTTGACTTTGACCACATACATAAGATTCACAGCAAGGTCAGACACTCGCTCAAACTTCCTATCACCAGCACTGACCATATTGCATCAACATCACCTGCTGAGATACAGTATATGACATTATTAAAAATTTAAAGAACAAAAAAGCTCCTGGACCAGACGGCATTACTAATCGTGTGATTAAACTTCTTCCCCGGAGGGCAGTAGTGTACCTGACCAGTATAATAAATGCAATTTTAAGATTTCACTATTTTCCTTCCACCTGGAAACTGGCTGACGTAATTCCCATACATAAGCCAAGCAAAGACTCACACCTACCCCAAAATTATCGTCCAATCAGTCTCATCTCAAATCTGGGTAAGGTTGCAGAGAAGGTCATCCTTTCACGACTTCAGACCTCAATAAATGACCTAAACATCCTTCCAAAAGAACAGTTTGGTTTTAGGCAACACCATAGTACTACCCAGCAAATCCACAGAATTGTTGAATACATCACAACCAGCTACAACTGCGCCAGTGCACAGGCGCTGTTTTCCTAGACTTATCCAAAGCATTTGACAAAATCTGGCATTTTGGACTCCTGCACAAGCTTATCTCAGCCGGCATCTCACCTAAAATGGTTCATTTAATCCACTCATATCTTCAAAATAGATCAATGCAAGTAAAAATCAACGGTTCTACATCCTCCAAGCGCCACATCTTTGCTGGAGTGCCGCAGAGATCTCTACTGGCTCCATTGCTGTTCTCCATATACATGTCAGACATCTCGCACAATCCGATGACTTCCATTTTGGCCCTATATGCGGACGATACGGCAATACTAACCAGATCTCTCAGACCCCTTTTCATTACCAGAAAGCTTCAAGAAAACATTCTAAAGCTGGAGGGTTGGTTCTCTAAGTGGAGATAGGAAGTCAACCCCCAGAGAAGCTCAGCCGTTCTTTTCTCAAAAAGGCCAATGTCTCCTGTAGGAGATTTGTTACTATTCAATACTAAAATTCCCTGGCAGTCAGAAACAAATTACCTGGATGTGATTCTCGACAAAAAGCTATCTTTCAATCAACACACCAAGTCTGCATGCACAAAGGCATCTAAAGCCAAAGCACAGATCTATCCGATAATTAATAGAAATAGCAAGCTCAGCAACAGAATCAAATTGCAACTATACCAGATGACAATTCGTCCTATAATCACCTATGCCTCTCCGGCCTGGAGCCACACCTTCTAATGCTAACATCATCAAAATACAGCGAGTGCAGAACAAGTGCCTGAGAATGATTTTGAACGCTCCGTGGTATGTTAGAAACATTCAACTCCACAGAGACACAAATATTCCCTATATTTTCTCTTTTCTACGATCCTTCGCCACCAAGTTTTTCCTAAAGATGTCCACACATCCCAACGATTTGGTTCAACAAGCTACAGCATACGATCCAACGGACATGTTCAAATATAGAAGACCAAAAGCTATATTGGCCTCCTTTAGTGATGCATAATCTCCATGCCCAATCAGGGCGAGCATTCAGCTCATAAATTTTACCTTCACTGTAACCACAACAGATAGCGGGGAATATGAAAAGCATCTTGCTTCACCCCTAAAGACATAAATGTCAATTGTCAATTGATGTTCATATAAATTGCTGCCCCGAAGAGCTGTCGTACATCTCACCACAATAATCAATGCCATGTTCCGATTTAGCTATTTCCCCAGCTATTGGAAAGTCGCAGATGTAGTCCCAGTGCATAAACCAGGTAAAGATCCACACCTGCCTGAAAGCTATCGACCCATCAGCCTAATCTCAAACCTAGGCAAAATTGCTGAAAAAATCATTCTCTCTAAACTCCAAGCCTCAGTAAATGAGTTAAATATCATTCCTAAGGAATAATTTGGATTCAGACAACATCACAGTACTACTCAACAAATTTATAGGATAATTGAGTATATCACCACCGGATACAATTGGCACCAGCACACCGGAGCAGTCTTCCTTGACATAGCGAAAGCTTTTGACAAAATATGGCACTTGGGATTACTACACAAACTCATTTCAGCAGGTATACCATCAAGTATCGTCCACCTAATTAAATCTTACCTCCAGGACAGACACATACAAGTCAAAATAAATGGTACAGTTTCAAGTCAGCGACGGATCTCTGCGGGAATTCCTCAAGGTTCCCTTCCGGCTCCGATCTTATTCTCAATATATATGGCAGACATCCAGCACAACCCAATGTCATCCATCTTAGCACTTTATGCGGATGACACAGCAGTTCTTGCCAGATCTCTACGACCTCATCTTGTCATTAAAAAGTTGCAAGAAAACCTGCTACAACTAGAACACTGGTTCTCCAAATGGAAATTACAAGTGAATCCCCAGAAGAGTGTAGCAATACTTTTCACCAGAAAAATGGCAACTCCCATGGGGGACCTTTATCTTTTCAACACCAAAATCCCCTGGCAAACAGAAACAAAACATCTTGGAGTAATTCTGGACAAAAGAGTAACGTTCAACCCACACACCAAAGCCTTATGTACGAAAGCATCTAAAACCGTTGCACAACTTTACCCTCTAATAAATAGAAAAAGCAGACTGAATACCAGAATCAAAGTGCTCCTCTACCTGCTGACGATCCGCCCCATGATGACATATGCCTCTCCAGCATGGAGCCACACATCCAACTCCAACATCCTCAGACTGCAGAGAGTGCAAAATAGGTGTTTACGCATGATATTGGACGCACCGTGGTTTGTAAGGAACGTGCAACTGCATAGAGATACAAACATCCCTTACATCTACTCCTTCCTATTAACTACAGCAGAAAAATTCTTCTCAAAGATCTCTACACACCCAAACGATCTAGTTAAACAAGCAGCAAACTATGAAGAGACTGACCTCTTCAAATACAAGAGGCCAAAAGCCATCCTAAATACTTGAAACAATGACTAATCTCCGTGCCCTCCAGGGCGAGCTCTCAGCTCATAAATCTTTCCTTCAATTCATCCTCCCTATCAGACAACGCGGAATAAAAGCATCTTGCTTCACCCTTCTGGCCAATGATGTTATGTTATGTTATGATGTTCGTATCATAGCATGACTTAATGCAATGCAATAATGCAATGTTATGTTATATCTTTCAATACCACTAATGTTCAATAACTGAACATTCTGAAAATGATTTTAGTAATCGAATATGAATATCATCATGTATTATATTAAATGTGTATTTTATTTCTTTTTCTCTTCTTGCTCAATCAATGTTATTAGAGTTCTTTTCTTTTTGTGCAGTGGGAGTCTGTCTTCTCTGTCAGGTATTTGCTTCACTTATTTAGCAAAGACAGGAGAGGAGAGGAGATGGGTACCACCTGTCCTTAATTACCACTAACAGATAGGAAGAAAACTTTAGAGAATGTGACGCCAGCTCGGTCGTCGTCCGGACATACAAGGATTGCGTCATCTTTCGAAGACGTTAAGACTGATGCTACTGGTAATAATGACCTTCCCTTGAATATAAAGATATTTAGACATAAATTTCTTCTAAGAAATAGATTTATGATCGGAACATGGAATGTCAGATCACTATATCAACGTAGTCAACTCAAGATTCTGCAACAAGATTGGCACGCTATGAATGGTCCATCATTGGATTATGTGAGACAAGACTTAAGAATAGAAGGAAATCACCTTCTTTACTCAGTTACTCCAGAAGGAGAGCTGAGGAGTTGCTTCCTTTATCTGAAAAATATTAAATGCTGTGTCATATACTTAGTCTACTACTACTACTACTACTATTTCTATGACACAGTCTGCTTTTCTCTCACCATACCTAACACACGTTTCCAACATAAAATGTTGTCACGAAAATGGACCTGGATGTTCCCGGATTCACGAAATTGGAATATAATCGATTATATACTTATGACAACTGAATATAAAATTTGCATAAACTCAGCACGAAGTAGATCTTTCCTGGGTGCTGACATTGGAAGTGACCATAATTTAATCATAGCAACATTTATGTCGAAATTTGGATTTATAGAGCAACGAGGAAAATAAGTAGACAAATGTTTACACAACTCAAATGAAATACCGCTAAAGAATTATTTAAAGAAATGTTGCCTTTGCATTTTCTGAAATTCCTGCTGACTCTCTTGATCCTGATACCGCTTATCAACAGTTTTTCAAGAACGGTTATTGAAACAGCTGAAAATATATTAGAAAGAAAATGCAGCATTAATAAACCCAGGATTACCGAAGGAATATTACAGCTTTGTGGCTAGCGTGGAAGATTACGATCGATCATAGTTCTTTGAACAGACAGATGAAAAATGAAGTAAAGTTTGAAAAAAAAAGAATGGTTATCGGAAGAATGCAAAGAAATCGAGTATAATTAATGATTATCCTATACTTGGAGAATAAAAAGAGCCATATTAAGATGAATATCGGAAAAGCAGTAAGAATCGACAGTACTCAAACATAACTACTTAAAACAGATAGAGAACCTATTGTTAGTGCACTCCTCAAAATCCGCAAGAAGGTGTGGAACACTCAGATCTGGCCAGAATACTGGCGCACGGTTATTCTTATTCCCACTCAAAAAAAAAAAAAAAAAGAGAAAGAAACATCCAAAATTGAAATCGTTTTCGGACACTTAGCCTCATCTACAACCCAAGCAAAATATTTTTGAACATCTTATTTTCACGTATTGAGCTACCAATGAAATTCAATTTTCCATACTTCCTGGCTTGAATTAGAAAGAACAGGAGTATAGTTGACCATACACTTTCTCTACATATCATTGTAGAAAAATATGCAGAGCATAATAAATTAATTTCCCATAATTTTATTGTCCAACAAAAAGTCTTTGATTCTATTTGGCTTTTGATGGCCTTTGGAAAATTCTGCAACATTACGGAATATACAACAACATAATACGACTGATTGACTTCCTGTACTCATCTTCTGAAATGATGGTTGAAATCAATGGAATCACGCACTCCCTTTCCAATGGAGTGAGACAGGGGTACTAATTATCACTGATGTTCTTTAACTGCTTCCTCGAATATGCTGTAAATGTAGCCCTGGGGAGATGAGATAGCGGAGTGATCGTAGGAGGAAGAAAAGCAAATCATCTAAAATTTGCTGATGGCATTGATCTTATAGTGGAAACCAAATCAGATCTTCAGGAAATCACCACACAATTAACTTATACTCTAAAAAATGACTTAAGCATTTGTTCCCAAAATCAGAAATATAGACAATTATCTGTGCTTCTGACCGAGAAGAGAGTGCTTTAGCAGAAACTGAAAAAACATCCTTCTTCAGGATACATCCACAGAAGAAGTTCATCAATTTAAATACCTCTTTAATAAAGATGGCAGATCAGGAGAGAGAATATTATAACAAAAATTGCAAAAGCAACAACAGCACTCTAAAAATTAAACCCACCACGGAGAGATAACAAGTTTTCAATTACAAACAGATTAAGGTTCATTTACACACTATTTAAGTCAGTATTTCTATACGGAAATGAAACTTGTACGCTCCTAAAAAGAAGATGTCAAGAGATTGATAGCATTTCATATGAGGTGCTATAATCGACTCCTAAAAATATCATGCACTGATCACATCACAACTTTCGAAGACACAAAATCAGTTCTTTACTCGCTCAAGAGATAACATCATAATTAAGGTACCAAGAAACCGACTTATGTGGCTTGGTTATATCAGCAGATCAAATGGTCTACCAACGCAAATTTTTTAAGGAATTATTCCAAGAACTCGAAAAAGAAGTAGACTAAAATTGATAGAGAATATATATATATATAAAAAAAAAACGGACAGTACCTTGCTTACAGGACCGAAAGCGAAGTTGAGGAAATCACGACAAAATTAGCTTTTTTGCGGGTCTCTCAGTCAAAGAGTGAGTGGAAGATTTATACAAGTTAAAAAATAGTTGCTTATGCATGCTTTATTCGGCCACGACAATGACTGACTTAATCATATATAAGATCGATTTTTTCCCTGAAGTTGCAACACTCGACTTGTAACGATCTAGCCTTTACTTATTGACATCTAAAGAAATGCACTGCTTTTATTATTGTTTTCATACTAAAGGAGCAGTTACGAGAAATTCTCTCCACTTGTACCTTAAAAAATAATACGAGGGACATTAAAAAAACTTCAATAACAACATCATCAATGTCGAAATAACGACTGGAACAAAATTGGAATTCTTGCAAAGAGAATAAAAGTTGATTACAGCTCTAGGTAAACTTTTAATGAACAAAAGTTATTTCTCAGAAGCTTTTACTCAAGTCCAACTTTACGTTGCATTTTTCCACAGATGTAGATTCAATTGTTATTATAAAATTAATACAAACATACAAAGAAATCTTGCAATAAACATCACCACCATTCCACATTCCCTATTTAAAGTGAATGTCAAATGGTCGTGATGTAAACTAGATTTTGTTAACTGGACGAACCCCAAAACATAACCATTAAAAGGAATCATCAGCCAGTATGTGTCCACTGCTGAACCAAGCCTTCCCCCCAAAGTTCTCCACTAATTTCCATCCTGAGCTTTTTTATGCCATTAATCTCCAGCCATTTCTTTAACTTCATCATCCTGCCGTTCTCTTTCCATCTCTAGGATACCATTCTGATATCAACGTTGTCCATGTTTGAGTATTACAGCTTCAAATATTACTTTCTCCTGGTCATTTGCATTTTTTATGGCTGTTGGAATGCCTCTCAACCTAGTCTGAGCTCTGATCCAAGTATTGAGCATTCTATCTAGGATGTTAATACCGAGTAATGATATTTCCATTTTTCTCAGGGTAATCCTTAGTTAAACTCCACGATTCGCTTCTATATTTAATGCTCGGAAGCGCAGAACTATTGAATATTTTTCTTTTAAGGCAGATTGTGATGTTTCCTTTTAGTGCTTCACGGTGTTTACTAACAGCTGTCCAACCAAGTTGAATTCTACGTGTAACCTCTTTATGAATTAACGTAACGAATGCATGAATCGGTAAAGCCTGTAGATTACAATATTACACAACTAAGGAGGTTTGAAAGCCAAAGACGATAAGTTTTTTTATATGATTTGCTTGGATATCACAAATTGTTTGAAGGTTCACATATATAATATATCGTAACATTATGATGGGAATCAGTCAACCATCTATATCGTATACAACTGCATTTCTTGCACTCATTTTAACTCCTATTTTATATCTGCGTGATGTGCAATTCATATGTTATTAATAACATATGAATTGCAACGAACAAACAAGTGTATTTTAAATGACATAAAGGGTAATAGTAATACAACGTGAGGTTCCACCAAATCTACCGCAAAGTAGATGCTTGTTCAATGAGGGGTGAGGGCATTGTTACGAGCCTCTGGTGATCACTCCATGAAAGGGCTACTAGCAGGAGTGATTTCACTAAGCATACGAGAGTAGTCTGAAAGGTTCTTGGCAAATCGACCACAGGTGGCGACAGTATCGGAATTTTTTTTTCTAAATTGGTACATCTGTCATAAGCATCATTGTGACACTGCAATCATTCTATCAAATAGTTCGTTTTATACTGTCTGAAGCAAAAGTTTTATATTGTCTGTATCCCTTCAAATGGAGAAAATTGGGTATCGTGCGGTGGTAAAATTCTTTGTAAAGGAAGGTTTAATGCCAAAAGAAATTCATTCGAAGTTCATAAAAATTTATCGGAATTCTTCTTCTAGTTTTCTACAATTAGGAAATGCACTGCCGAGTTTAAACGTGGCCGTACCAGCCTACAAGATGATCCACGTGAAGGACGTCCAAAAAGTGTAACAACACCAAAAATCATTGATGAAATGCACGATATGGTATTGGATGACCAGAGACTCAAATTGCGTAAAATTGCTGAGATTATAGGCATTTAAAAAGAACGTGTGGAAATATTTTGCATGAAGAATTGCAAATGAAAAAACTTTGCGCAAGATGGGTGCCGCGGTTGCTCACAGCAGATCGCATGAAAATCACTGAACAATGCTTGCAGCGTTTTAAAAAAGAATAAAACTGATTTTGTGTGTCTATTTATTACTATGGATGAGAATTGGATTCCCCATTACACACCAGAGTCCAAAAAGCAGTCAAAACAGTGGAAAAAAGCTGGTTGTTCAGCGCCAAAGAAGACAAAATCGATTCCATCAACAGGAAAGGTCATGGCATCGATGTTTTGGGATACTGAAGGCATTTTGTTTATTATTTATCTTTAAAAGAGTAAAACAATAACGGCGAAATATTATTGCGATCTTTTAACCAGACTAGACGAACAAATTCATGAGAAAAGGCCCGGTTTGCAGAAGAAAAAAACGTCTTTCATCAGGACAATGCACCTGCCCACAAGGTATTTTGGATGGGAAAATTTAGGGCTCTGCACTCTGAATTGTTGGAACGTCCACCGTATTCGCCCGATATGGCTCCCTCTGACTTCTATTTCTTTCTAAAACTAAAACTCTTCCTCGCTGGTCAGCGTTTTTGTTCGAAACAAGAGGTGATTACAGCTGCAAAGGGGTATTTTGCATATCTTACTGAGAACCACTACAGGGACGGGATAACGGCGCTGGAATAAATGTATTAGTCTTATGGGAGATTATGTTGAAAAATAAAAATAATTTTGAATTTCTAAATTCATCTTTTCATTGTTAGGCCGAGAACTTTTCAGTCCAACGTGGTATATTGACTGGAAGTAGGGATAAATCATGCAAGATACACGAAATATATAAAATTAGTAAGGGACAATCCCCCTCACGTTGTACATCATGGAAATAACTCGTTGAGAGAGAATATTGAATCTGTAAATAACGTTTAAGACTCTGACTGTAAATGAGGTAATTGTTTGGTTCCCAATTGTTCAAAGGGATCAGAGAGAGAGAGAGAGGTTATATATTTTACGTTAAACTTATGTGGTCTTTATACGACAACACCCAACTACAGAAATCTCAGAAGCATTTACCCGATCTCCTGTGCTTCCAATTAATTCCTCTCATAATTTGCCGACGAGCAGAATGTATATTCTTTACTTCACAGTTGAAAAATTTGAGGATCATGTGTTCTGTGCTGTTGAGACCACCAGAAGAGCTCTCAACGGTGATGTTGAGAGCTCTTCTGGCGGTAGCATAGCTGCCAGCAGGGCCATCCTTGTCAGACAGGTCTCAACTGAGGAGCCAGACTAACAGTGTTCCATCCCCCATCTTAAAAGTGAAAAGGAAGTAGAGATTCATACCGGATCAGTCGACGCCCGGATCATCAAGGACTGCGTCAGATGTTGGGAATCCTGGGCATCAGGCGACAAGTGGGCTACAGGACCCAGGTCTCCTTGCTGGGCAATCAGGGCAGGAAGCTGAAAACCGACTGGAAGAAACCAAACGTAAAAACTGGACTGTAGAAAAAAAACAGAGAAATTATGAAATGTTTTTACAGATCAACACCAGAAAAACGAGGTTTCAGAAAGCGTATGCATTTATTTTGGAAACAAACATTTCCAGAATCTGCAATAACAGAACAAAGACTTATGGACCAATAGAATTTCATTTTCTGTAACAAGATATTCACTCAACTTGAGCTGCAAGAGTTATGTAATAAACCAACAACTCCAGTAACAGAAAATCATCAGGAGGTAGCTCTATCAAAATTTGGAATTCAACTCAGTAAACATCAAGCTGACGACGTACATCAGAATGTTTTGAGAGAAGGGCAGTATAAAATGAAGTCAGGGATATTGGGACATATGAACTCCAGAAATGACCATATAAGACTACCACCATTTAAAGCTTCACAAAAATATAAGCTAAAACAGCTCCTCTTAAACGCAAATGCTGTAATTGAAATCATAACAACCAACAGTATAAAGGAAACAAATTAGCTCGTGTACAGCACAGCCTATATCATTTCAGTGAAGCTTGATTGGAAACCGAAAAGGCATAATCCAAGGATAAAACAATCTGCACCATGGAAAATCCGGTTAGAACGAAAAGTCAACAAACTTGGAGCTGATCTGAGCAACTTAAAGAGTTTTAAAAAAGGACGGATGAAAAATAATAACATCAAACACAAAGTGATTAACACATATAATTTGGCCAACGAAACAATTGCTGAAGTTACCGAAGAGCTAAAACAAAGAAGTACAGCGACTGCACAGAAAATTAAAAGATATGAAGCAAAAATAAACCAATATGTACAAAATATGCAATTTCGGCAGAACCAACGTCAGTTCTTCTAGTCTCTCCAGAGAAATACAAATGCAAACCATCATTCACCCGGAAAAGAAGAAACACTCAAATTTTGGAAGTCAATCTGGGATAATCCTATTAAACACAATAAAGATGCCTCATGGATTAAGGAAATAGAATCAGAAATGAAACAAAAACAAATGCAAAATGTCATTTTGCATTTGTTTGGCAATGCACTTGGAGCAAGTTCAAAGAAGCTCTCCAACTATTTATATCAATTAAATATCAACGAAGTGACCCCATATGACCTACAAAAAACAGCATTACTTGGAACAGTCCATATTTTACGAGGCTACCTGACGGACTATTCTTAGATTCTGGGTAGAATCTGAATTGTTCTGAATCACCAGTCAAATATTTGTTTATATGATATCTTGTTTATATCATTTTATTCACATCAATTATGTGAATAAAATGATAATAATAATAATTATTATTATCATTATTTATTGGCATAATTGATACACAGTCAAAACAAGATTTTTGAATTGCTTTGTGAATTGCTTCTTTGAAGTTGTCACAAACGCACCGATAACTATTGGGATAAATGTGTTTAAGCCATAGCCTGCCAACTTCGATTACCAGAGCTCGATATTTAGTCATTTTTTTCAGTTCTTTGTTGTTAATATTGTTATCACTGGCTACTGCGATATCGATAATCCAAACCTGTCGATGTTCGATAATTGTGAAGTCAGGTCTTTTGTGTTACAAATGCCGATCAGCTTGTATTTGAAAGTCCAAGAGAATGTTTGCTCTTTCGTTTTCCAGTACTGTCTCTATTTTATGCTGCCACCAGTTATCAGAAGTAGGAAAGCCATATTTTTTGCATACATGCCAATGAACTATTTTGGTCCCTTGATCATTGCGGTATTTATAATCAGCTTGAACTATCTTGCTGCAGGCACCGATTAGATGTTCCACAATCTCATCTTTCTCATCGCATAAAGTACATTTGCTCTTATTTTTAATGTTCAACATTTTTGCTTTGATTGTATTAGTTTGTAATGTCTGTTCTTGAGCTGCTAGAATAAATCCTTCCGTTTCTTTTTTTAATATATCCATATTTTAGCCATTGCCACGTCTTGTTCACGTGAATTCTGTCCTTAGTATCTCGAAGAAATTGGCCATGCAAGGGTTTATTTTTCCAGCACACATATCGGTTATTTTGCTGTTCTTTTATATTGGCATTTGTTTCCTGTTGCTTTCAGAAAATCCTCTTGTGTAACTGTTTGAAGCATTTGCTCAGATCTCTTGTCGATGTAACTTTGTAAGCTAATTTCTTCTTCTTCCACAGTCTGTCTCACTTGCAGCAGACCTTGTCCACCTGTTCCTCTTCGTAGGTACAGCCGGTCAACATCACTTCGTGGATGTAATGCATGATGCATAGTCAATTATTATTATTATTATTATTTATTACCCTGCTCCATTCACTAATATCTATTCGAGTTTTAAAAAATAAAAGAAGAAAATAATAGGGAAAGAAAGAAAAAGAGAATGCGAGAAAACAGGCGTTCTCTATTTGGCCAGAAATTATTGAACGTCGAAATCGGAGTATGCAAGAACACTATTGTGATGAAGAACTGAGTCCGAAATACACTATGCATTTTCAATTGGCTTTTTTTTTTGCACGTGCTCTTGTAGACGCTGCAAACTCATCTGAAGAAAAAAGCATGCTAATAGCTTTATGATGCTTACGTTACCTTAGAAAGAGCACCTTTCAGATTTTCTTAGCTTTTTTTAAACAATGGTTTTGTTCAATTTGATACAGAAGTTGAGGCATTCAACGAGCTTTCAAAAGATATATCTTTATGAGAAAGGAAGTGAGAAGACGTTACTCTCAAGTACTGGCAGATATCGCAACCCATTAGATAAATTATTAACCATCCAATAGAATATAATTTCAGGTTAAGCAAATTCAGGTTACTTTTCCTTTAAAATGCCTTGACATTTCATATCTCAAACGGCACCATTCTAAATTACAGCAAGATGATTCCACTGGAGGAAAAGGTGGCCAATACTCTACTATAATATTGGAATTGGTTCGCATTATGGATTTCTGTTCAGTGCTACAAACTATGTATACTGATACTAGAGACTAATACGGATACAAATATCAGGACAGAAATGAAAATACAAAACATAACGTGAGAACATACGCAAGATCACCAAAACTGTCAAAAAGAATTTTTCAAATCCCTTTGAAACAACGATGTATTATTTCACTGATCATTGTATATGTGCATCGATCCAGCTGTTTGGTGAATCTGCAACACTTCAATGTTGAATTAGGGATTCCCAGATGAACAGTTTGACAGCAGTTTATAAGAAAAGACCACAGCATTAATTATAGCAATATCATCGCGTGGGATATTACAGTGAGCAAGGTACGCATTTGAGAATCTTTATTGTCTTGTTTAATTAAAATTATCATAGTAAGGAATCGAAACTGAGTGCTATACATTTTGTTTTTTGTTAGATGATCGAAATAGCGCGTCCATCACACGCATACTGCCTTATAAATAGTCCTTATAAGAACTGGCTTAAAGGGGGAAGCAAGAATGCTTTTCATCTTCCCCGTTATCTTAGGAGCACAGTGTAGGGATAAGGTGTTATTTAGCTATTAAAGCTCTGATCATGGCAGGAGGGTAACAGCAATAGCCGAGCATCAGTTAGAACTTCATTGGCTACAGAATTGCCATCCATTACTCACCAAGAGTATTGGATTGAATGAATAAATCAATAATGGATACTGTTTATTGAAGTATTGGATTGAATGAATAAATCAATGGATTTATTGGATTGAATGAATAAATCAATCCAATAGTTCTTATAAGAACTGGGCGATGGACTGAGTCCTTGACTCTTTATCCCGTCATTTGAATGAGGTAAATCTGTGTGGATGGAGTGTTATTGAGCTAAAAAGCTCTAGTCATGGCTGGGTAACGGCAATAGCCGAGCCTCAGTTAAAACTTCATTGGCTACAGCATTGCCATTTGTTACCCTGGAAGTCCTAAAAAGGACTTTTTTAATCTTTCGCATTTCAATCCAATAGTCCTTATAAGTAAGGACTGGCTTAAAGGGGCGAAGCAAGAATGCTTTTCATCTTCCCCGTTATCTGTAGAGGACAGTGTAGGGATAAGGTTAATGAGCTATTAAAGCTCTGATCATGGCAGGAGGGTAACAGCAATAGCCGAGCCTTAGTTAGAACTTCATTGGCTACAGCATTGCCATCCATTACCCTCCAAGGGTTTTCAATTCTTTCCCCCTCTCACCCCCAATCCAATAGTACAACAAACATTATCCAGGTCATATATATCTATACAATTAATAAAATGGTGTTGCAGAAATTTTTATTAAAACATCTAAATAGTTTAGATCGTGCAAAATTTCTTAAAGTAATATAAAGAAAATTATACTTAACAAAAATTGTATTTTTAATTTTATTTTACTTTTAATAACAACAAGGAAACTACGAACACTAAGGAAGATAAAAATATGTACGATATTTGTCAACTGCTGATATTGACATATATCAATCAGTGCGAAGAAAAGAAAGAGAAAATAAATTAAAAAAAATATATAAAAGATTTACACATATACGTACAAAGACATAATGTAAAGGTTATAAGGTCTTTATGAAAATCTTATATAGTTATATTATCTTATATTATATATTATATAATATTATATCTTATATATTATATCTTATTATATTATATCTTATATTATATAATAATCCTATATTATAAATCTTATATATATATATATATATATATATATATATATATATATATATATATATATATATATATATATATATATAAGATCTGTAGATCTATATCTTATATATAAGATACAGATCTACTAAGATATAAGATAAGTTAAAGAAGATTATATATATATATATATATATATAAGATCTGTAGATCTATATCTTATATATAAGATACAGATCTACTAAGATATAAGATAAGTTAAAGAAGATTATATATATATATATATATATATATATATATATATATATACAGGGTGTCCCAAAATTCACGCAAGATTTAAATTTAGCGCCATTTGTGCGGTAAAGTGTTGCCAACGAGAAAAAAAAAAGACAGCGTGACAGCTGACAGTTCAGGGTTATTAAAAATGGAGCGCTACACGAAAGAACAACGCATTTTCATTGTTGAGCAATATTTTAAAAATAATAAAGGTTTGGCAGCTACAGTTCGTAATTTTCGTACAAAATATGGTCCGAATAGTGATTTAACTTCATCAACTGTGAAAGGATTAATTAAAAAATTCAAGGAAACTGGATCAATTAGTGATCTTATACACTCTGGCCGTCCTTCAACAAGTCGTTCAACAGAAAACATCGAAGCAGTTCGTGAGAGTGTTGCTGTGAGTCCAGGAACATCAATTCGGCACCGTGGTCTTGAATTGGGCATTTCGAGAAGCTCTCTACAGCGTATTCTCACGAAAGATTTGCATCTTTATGCTTACAAAGTTCAATTAACTCAAGAACTGAAGCCTCTGACCACACAGCGAAGAGAGTTCGTTGAATGGATTATGGAACAACAACTAGTGGATGCTTATTTTTCGAAGAAAATCATCTTCAGCGATGAGGCTCATTTTCATCTTGATGGCTTCGTTAATCAACAAAATTGTCGCATTTGGTGTTCAGAAAATCCACGAGTGATTGTTGAGAAACAAATGCATCCACAACGTGTCACTGTTTGGTGCGTATTTTGAGCTGGAGGCATCATCGGACCATTCTTCTTCCCAAATGCGGCTAGTAAGGCAATAACAGTGAATGGTGCACGCTATCGCGACATGATAATCCAGTTTCTTTTGTGCCTAAATTGCAAGATATGGATGTGTACGACATGTGGTTTCAACAAGACCGTGCCACATGCATACAGCCCGAGAAACAATTCAATTACTGCATGAGTCATTTCCTGGTCTTGTAATTTCCCGTTTTGGTGATCAGAATTAGCCGCCAAGATCATGTGACTTAACGCCATTGGGCTTTTTTCTTTGGGGTTTTTTGAAGTCTAAGGTTTATGCCAACAAGCCCACGACCACCAACGCCTTGAAGGAGGAAATTGAGCGCTGTATCAACGAAATTCAGCCACATTCATGCAAAACGGTCATGGAAAATTTCGACAAAAGAGTGCGTATGTGCCAGCAAAGCCGTGGAGGCCATTTACCCGATATGCTATTCCATGCATAACCCTATACTGTATACCTTATGAATCAATAAGAAATTACAATTTATAATTAAAAACCTGTGTTTTCTATCAAAGTTACTTCTTGAATGAATTTTGGGACACCCTGTATATATGTAAAATAACCAAAGATAAATAGCCCAAAGGCTTCTTTACCGGCGAACTTGTTAATTGACAGGATATAGTAAATCCCGTTTTATTTTATTTTATAGCTGGGTACGAAACTTGGGTCGAAATCCATCGACATCCATAGAGTTTCAATACCGAAAAAACTATCGGCGGAACCAAGTGTAAATGATCACTTGGGTAGTACAACACCAGAGCAACTCCATACAAAGGTGGAGCAAGCTCCGTCACTAACTTTAATCTTCTCTCATAATGTAAAACCCAGTTCCTAAGAGATGTATATATACTGTTTTACATTATGAGAAGAGGTCACTACCCAGCAACCTTTTTTGAGGTCTCATCAGTGAGTAGGTAGACCTTCGGATTATTATCTTTGTAATTAACAATATTTAACAATATATAGTACACCACTTTGGCAATTCGATAGTAGAGGTATGTAAGTTTCGGTTCATTTAAAACCTTGATATTCCAGGTCTACCTACTCGCTATCATTTTACTATCAAGTAAAATAACTAAGTTTATAAAATTACTTGGTAACCCTTTATGTATATATATAATATTCATCAAAGCTTGATTTGCGTCCTCAGTCTTAAGAAAAGGCTGGTTATATTCCACTAATTCGAGCCCTACTCAAGGGCCTATGAGTTGTAGAGATACTTTCTGAAAATGAAAGCTGTGCCGAACAAAGCGGTTTTGCAGCTGCCCAATTTTTAATCCATCTAACTCGAGTGCTTCTAGATGTTTTAGGGATGGCGCCTAAGGCACCTATTATTATGGGAACAACTTTCGTTTTCTTTTGCCAGATTCGTTCAACTTCGATTTGCAAATCGCGATATTTTGTAATTTTTTCATTTTCTTTGTTGTCAATCCGACTATCTTCTGGTACTGATATTTCGATAAACGTAACACCCTTGTTTTCACTTTTTTCAACCACTGTGATATCGGGTGTGTTACATTCCAAGCTTTTGTCAGTCTGGATTTTGAAATCCTAGAGTATTTTAGCTTTTTCATTCTCAACCACTTTCTGGTGAACTTTATGCTTCCAATAGTCTTTAGATACTTCAAACCCATACTTTTTACATAAATGCCAGTGGATTATCATAGCTACATTATCATGCCTTTTACGGTACTCAATTTGTGAGATTTTGCTGCATCCACTTATAATGTGGTCTACCGTTTCCTCCTTTCCTTTGCACAATCTACATTTACTGTCTTCTTGAATTTTTTGTATTTTTGCCTTCATAACGTTGGTTTTAATGGCCTGTTCTTGTGCTGCAAAAATTATCGATTCTGTTTCTTTCTTTAGTGCTCCATTTCTCAACCATTGCCAGGTCAAGTTGCTGTCAGCGCTGTCCTCTATGCTGTGAAGGTATTTTCCATGCAATGTCTTATCTTTCAGTTCTCCCTTTTACTTGGTTGGTTTTGTATTCCAATTTTGTCTCCATGGGTTTAAATAAACCCTCTTTCCTTACCTCAATTAGAAATTTTTCCGTTGTTTGCTGCAGATAATCATTTGAATTTCGTCTTTCTTCTTCAATATCTTGCTTCACTTGTAATAATCCTCTACCTCCTTTTTTGCGTGATAGATATAGCCTATCAATGTCACTGCGAGGATTGAGGGCATGGTGCATTGTCATTAAATTTCTAGTTTTTCGGTCTAAATCTTCCATCTCTAGCTGGATCCAGTCAACAATGACTGCTGAATATCTCAGAACAGGTATGGCCCAGGTATTAATTGCTTTCATCAAATTTCCAGCATTAAGCATTGACTTAAGGAGTTTTCTTAATCGTCATGTATTCTGTTCTAGTTCTTTCTTTGATCTTATTGTGCAGAATTTGTGATGCTTCTAAAATTCCCAAATATTTGTAGCTGTCTTCGAATTTTATTGCCTTGATTATTTCACCATTGAGCAGCTCGATTTCGTTCATATCTTCAAACTTTCCTCTAGTTATTCCAGCAATTGCACATTTGTCTAAGCCAAAATCCATTGATATATCTTGACTGAATATGTGCACAGTGTTTAGCAACGATCCGAGTTCATTTTCTGATTTTGCATACAACTTCAGATCGTCCATGTATAAAAGGTGAGATATCTTTGCACTCTTTTGCGCAGTTTGATAACCATGAGCAGTTTTATTTAAAATTCTAGTTAAGAGGATCGATGACAATATAAACAATAGAGCAGATAATGATCTCCTTGAAAGATGCCCCTTTTTATGTTTACCTCTCCAATTTCTTCTCTATTTAGAACCAACGTTGTTTCCAGTTTTTCATACTGGACTGCAAAAATGTTTGCACATTTTCGCTAATACCGAGTAGTTGTGTGCATTTTAAATTCCAACTATGAGGCACCAAATCAAACGTTTTTTTATAATCTATCCAAGCCATGTGAAGGTTGGTTTTTCTACGTTTGCAATTTTTAAGAATCATTTTATCAATCAGCAATTGGTCTTTTGCGCCTCTTGAATTTTTGCTGTTACCTTTTTGTTCAATTGGGAGAAGAGAATTTTCTTTTAGATTGCTGTATATTTTATCAGCTAGTATGCCTGTGAGTAGCTTAAAAGTTGTTGGCAGGCAGGTTATTGGTCGGAAGTTTTCTGGGTTTGGACCTTTTTCTTTATCTTTTATGATCAAAAACGTTTTCCTTGCTGTGAGCCACTCTTCTTTGCATTTTCCTTCTAAAACATCATAAAATTAGTTAGCACGTCTTTCGTGTAAGCCTGTTAGATATTTCAAACAGTAGCCATGTAATTCATCCTTCCCGGGTATTGACCAATTTTTTATTTTTTTTGCTTGCTTTTGAACCATTTCAGTTGTTATTTTCAGTTGGTCCATTTTTCGTTCTTGAGATTTGTTCGTAATTTGTTCAATCCATTTTACCTTGTTATTGTGCCTCTTAGGGTCGTCCCATAGGTTTTTCCAAAACTTTAGTGTATTTTCTTTGTCTCTGGTATATATATATTTATATATTGCAAAACAGAGTTGAGTGACCGAGAGTTAGGTAAAAAAAGGGGGTTTAATAGTAAAACACGACTAGTTTCGGCTAATAACAGCCTTCATCAGGTGACATTATAAAAGAAAAGGAAAAAAAAACATTAAATACTGAAGGTTAAAAAAAAACTATGAACAACATAGAGAGTCTCTATACATAATTAGCATGAAAACATTGTAATTGTATTTAAAGCTGTTCTTTCGTTTGTTGCATTGTTGGGAGAGTGCGTGTTTGCAGCATCACCTGAACGCCAGTACATGATTACAGCTGAATGACTATCTGGGCGGTTGTTGCTCAAGTTATTATTGAGATGTTCAGGGTTGAGGATGATTTCCCTAGATGCTATGATTTTTATCTCTACTTCATCATTGCAATGAAAAATGTTAGTAGATCTGTCCCAGCGGACTGTATGACTTGGGTTTTCATCATTAGGATCAGCCAAGAAAAGGATATGGTTTGATAAGGCAATGGCTTGCTGTCTCTTCTAAGCAATGTCCCTCATGTGTTCCTCCATACCTAATTCAATAGATTGTCCCTCTGGCCAAAATTAGGAATATCGCAATCACACCATATTTTGTACACACTACGATATTTAAGATGATGACAAGGTTTTGGGTGGCTTATTAAGGAGCGGATTATTGGAATTGGAGTGAACAAAGTTCTGATATTTTATTTTCTTAGAACCTTGGATAATTTTTATGAAATTGAACTTATGTAAGGAATATATATATTGCCTTTAAATGTATTTACTTTTTCTGTGTGATGACTAGGAGGATTAAGAAGTACTTTTTCAATAATTCTTTTAGAATATCCATTAAGTAAGAAAGTAGTTTTGAGATAGTTGATTTCTTTTTGAAGTTCATTTGGGTCATCAAGAAGAGAGCGAGCACTTTGTCCAAAAGGCAGAAATTATTCCAAGTTTTTGGGGAGGGAAGTGATGGGACTAACTAGGAAGATATCTTTTGGTATGTGTAGGCTTTCTATACATCGAAATTTTTAGTTTACCAGAAGAGCGGGTCCGTTGTACATCTAGAAAAGGCAAGGAACAACTATCAGTTTCAAGCTCTGCTGTGAACTTTATACTTGGATGTCGACTATTGAGATGTTCCAGGAAATCCATTAGGGAATCATGTCCACGGCTCCAAATAAGGAAAATTTCATCCACATAACGTTACCAAACTTTAGGTGTTAAAGCAAAGGAAGAAATACTCTTGGCTTCAAAATCCTCCAAGTAAATATTTGCAAGAACAGGGGATAAAGGATTACCCATCGCCAGACCATGATTTTGCTTGTATATAGTATCTTGGAATCTAAACTAACCGGTCTTGATGCAATGGGTAAGCAAGGCTAACAATTTTTTGGATAACTTGTCTTCGAGTAATGTTATGACTTCGTCTGTTGGGATAAAAAAATGATGTCGAAGCTAGCCATGGTTTCATCTTCATTAACTGTCACATCCTTAAAGCATGAAACAAAGACCGCTGTGTTATTGATAAAAGAAGAAGACTTCCCTGAAAAACATTTGAGGTATTTGCAAGATGTTGAAAGTTTGTACTTCGGAGAATCAATACTTTCCACAATGGGACGTAGTGGGATGATTTCCTTATGGATTTTTGGAACTCTGTATATGTGCGGAATAAGAGGATGGAGAGAGCGTAGAGACATGCGAACGTTTCGAGAAAATTCAGTGGTAGTTTTTAATAAGTTGTTGGTTCGATTTTGAAGTTCTCGAGTTGGATCTCTCTCAAGTATTGAATAGGTATCACTTTGTAGTAATTCAAGCATCTTATTTTGGTAATGTTTAGAGTTGAAGAGAACTGTTGCATTGCCTTTTTCTACGGGAAGGATAATTATATCTCTGTTATTTTTTAAACTCTTAATTGCTTTGCGTTCTGTCGAAGTAATGTTATCTGCGGGTGGTTTTGCATTATTGATAATAAAGATGGATACAACTCATTAGGAGGGCTCAACATGGGTTGAGCCCTCCTAATGAGGGATTATGTGTTTTATGACTGAAAATCCGTGTTTGTGAAGACCCACTCTGTTTCCACTTTAGAGAATCACAACGTTACTGGCCTGGTTAATCAGTAGACCTCTATGGTCATGTTTACAAATTTCTCCATTATTTTTAATTTGCCTTTTTAGAAGAACTTTTATGGACGTTGTTTCATTGAGTGGTCCACACCGGTCCCATTAATAATATAAGACCATTTGTGTTCTTAGTTGGTTCTTCTATTTTTTTTAAATTAAAAAAATAATAATAATTAAAACTTTGGAAACGCCTACTTAATACTGTTTTGTGGTCACGTTTTATTGTGGGTATCGTGACCTCTTTTGTATATGAGAGAGAACTACATACATACGATACATCTTCGATGAGAACTAATTTCTTTGCTTTCATCCTTGAAGCTTATATATAAGCTTATCTGAGGATGACACCAGTTGGTTATTATGAATTGTTTTTTTTTTTGTTTTTGGCTGTGTTGGGAAGCTGCGAAATCTGTGACTGCGAAATTCGCGCGCGCGCACTCAAACATACACACACGCACGCACGCACAGTAACTTGTAATGCATTGATGCATCGCTGAACTGGAAGCCTGAGCGAATATGTTGTGTTTCATTAAATTTGTATGGTATTTTGGGTGCATGTTTCTCGTTCATAGTATGTCCTTAGAGCTCTTTTTAGGATATTGTAGTTTGTAAGGTTTCTGTATTCAAAAGGTAATTTGTTTATCATGTCTGGGATGTAGAAGTTTCGCGTGGCCTTTCCGTAGTGATTATTGTATTTATATGTGATATAATTAGTAGTCTGAGGTCTTGTTATACGGTAAGTATTTCTGACTGTCCTGTAGTTGGCATCGAAATAATGTTTTACAAAGATGTATAGTGACATAAATGTTTTGCTGTCAGTATTTTGTGTTCTGACATTGCAATGTTTATAAAGTCGTGATTTTCTCTTTGTTCCCAAAAGATCAGTTTTGTCATTTTGTATTGTAGCGACATTAATCTATTTAATTTGTAGGGTGCGCAGAAAGCATACGTTGCTATAGCGTATCTTAGTATATTTTGGCATAGTGCTTTGTATATTAGTGTTTTTAGGCGTATGGGAACTAAGTCTTTTAACCTGTAGAGTTTGCCACTTATTGTTCGGAGTTTGTTGTGTAGATGGTTTATGTGGCTATTCCAATTCATATCTGCATCGAAGTAAACTCCAAGGTATCGTATTGTTTCAACCTGAGTGATTGTAGTGGTTTTGCTGTTCTGTGTGTTTTGTATGTTGGAAAGTGGATGTTGGATGGTTATATATTTGTTATCAACTGGTCCAGTCAGTGGTTTTCTGAATATCATTAATTTTGTCTTTTCTGAGGTTAGCTGTATGGAATTTTTCGTGAGCCAGTCTGTGATCAGATTTATGTCATGTTGCATATTTGTTTGGGCTATGCTTGAGTTATATGGATGGATAATATTGCTGTATCGTCTGCGTATTGGAATATCTTACCTTTGAGTGGTAGCTGATTTATATCGTGCGTGTAAATGTTGAATAGATTTGGGGAGAGTACAGCTCCCTGTGGTACTCCACAGGTTACTGGTAGCTCTCTACTTCGGTTTGTCCAGATACCTGTGATATGCTTTACATTATGAAGTAATTTGTAAACCACCTGTGAAGAGGCCCGTCTATTCCAACATGCCTCAGCTTTTCTAACAAGGTTTGATGTGTAAATGTATCGAATGCTTTAGTTAGATCCATATAGACTACCATTGCAATTTTGTTTTTGTCTAAGGCGGTATTAATTACGTCTGTAAAGTCCTCCAAGAGAGATGTTGTTCCCTCTTTTTTCTGAAAACCATATTGTGTTTTGGGGATAATATGAACGATCTCAGTGTATGCCGTGAGTTTCTTCAGTATGATCCGCACCATAATTTGATTGATAATCGGTAATGTTGCTATGGGTCTGTAATTGCTGCTTAAATTTCTTTTTCCATGTTTGTATATGGGTGTGATTATGGCTGTCTTTAGCATACTTGGTATCTGTCCTGTTTTAAATATTTTATTTATTGGTTAATAATAATAATTTGTTTTATTTTAATTAAATAAATAATTTAATTATTTATGAGGTTTATAATAATAATAATAATAATAATAATAATAATAATAATAATAATAATAATAATAATAATAATGTGAAAATCACAAAACAAAAACTCAATTTGCATTATATTCGCAATTCCAATTTTGAGAAATTTGCGAACAATTAATTTTAATTCTTCCTTTCCAACGTTTGGATTTAATTTTAATTAAACATTTAATTTACAATTAATTCAAAATAACTTGTAAAATTACGAAACCTTCAATTTATTAGCTCGTTGGTTCTGTTGGAAGCTATATTGACACCATATTTTAAGGTAAATAAGCAAATATAACCCTAGAAATTTCCTAAGTAGTTAGATTTAGATATAGTATTTGTATACTAGATGTAAATTTATGTGGTTGATTCCTAAGCGTTTCCAAGGGTTCCTTGAACTTTCTTCTGAAAAATCATGTTTTAGAAGAAAGCGATATGAAGCATTTTTGTTTGTTGTCAAATTACTTGATGGCCTGTGGTAATTGTGTGGATTCCAAGCCTGATTTATGCTATCTTCTTTTTTCGACGTCCTTTACGTATTGCGACATGAAGACCTTCTCCTCACCTTTCTGTCTGGCCTACATAGCAAATGCCACAAGAATAATGAATCTCATAAACGTCTTTTTTGTCTTGGGACAGTGTGGAAATTTTGGTGGATGTAAGAATCTGGAGATTTTATTCATAGGTAAACTAGCCACTTGGATGTACTGTCTACATTCTTGATGTAAAGTAAACTGATGGCATTTTTCAAATCTTGTTTGAGTAAAGGAGCTGCAGAAGCTATATTAAGAATTTTTTTGATCGGGTTGGGTTCATAACCAATGAGTACGACTTGCTGTCTCAGGTAGTGCAGTTCCTCATTCCTTTTAATTGTCGTGCTGGATATATTTACTGCTCTATCTCGTAATCTTTTAATGATGCCTATCGATTGTAATGGATGGTGGAAGGAAGCGACATTTAAGTTGTGGTAGGTTTTTTTTTTTTTTTTTAGAGCGAAAAGGATAATCTTTTTTTTTCTTTCTTATTTCCACAACGATATCAAGGATCTGGAACTCTTTGTGATCTTCCAGTTCAAGGGCAAATGTCATATAGGGATGCAAGCTGTTCAATAATCTTTGAAATTAAGTAACTCGTCCATTGTTACCAAATAATGAAAATATCGTCAATGTAACGTAACCACATATTTGGTTTTTTCTGAGAGTTTGGCTGAGGCTTGAGATAGAGGAAACGCAAGGCAAGTCCTTCTTCTTGTTCTAAATATTTGTCCTGAAATATGAAAAAAAAAGTGTTTTCCATTCTGGGTTTGAATAGTCTTATTGTGTCCGGTGGAGAAAGGTTTACAAGTAGATCCACTGCGTCATTCCTCTGAGCATTTTGAAAAGACTGACTATTTCTAAACGTGCTAAGCTATCTAAAGGCTCCATATTTATACCTTTTACCTTTTCAATAAAATGTGAGCTGTTTTCTATATATGATTCGGTTTTTCCTGTGTGTGGTGATGTTAGGTTCGATAAAGGTATAACTTATAATTATATACAGGGTGATTTAAAATTCCACGTACAAACTTTGAGGCGAGGTAGAGAACATCAAAATCAACCATATTCACATAGGAAAGCATGACCGGAAACGCCACCCGAAAGTGATAGGTGGCGCTGTTCGCCAGCGCTCTAGGTGAGCAATTAGGGCTTCCTCATTCAAGCTTTCGACGTCGTACGAAGAACATGCGTCGTTTTACGAACCCTGAGATGCAGTCATGCACCTGGTTTAGCATATTATGTATCCAACTACTATTGAACTGTTCAGTTATGTCTAAGAAAGTTACTTACTGCCTTGTACTATTTCTGTATCTTTGTGTCCCTGTTAGTACCTTCCGGTGGCTCTTCCAGTCATGTTTTGCTATGTGAATATGTTGGATTTTGATGTTCTCTACCTCTCCTCAAAGTTTTTACGTGAAATTTTGAATCACCCTGTATATGACATAATTATAATATTATAATTATATATTATAACTTAGAAAATTATTAATTTTTAATTGAAATAATTTTAAAATTATCAACATTTTATAAGACACCTTTTTTATTTATAATCATTTAATTATATATAAAATCGGCGTAAAATGTATTTCTTCTGAGGGTGGAGATGGAATCAATCGACTGTGAGATGCGGTGATTGATTCATTCAATCCAATACCCTTGGAGGGTAATGGATGGCAATGCTGTAACCAATGAAGTTCCAACTGAGGCTCGGCTATTGCTGTTACCCTCCTGCCACGATCAGAGCTTTATTAGCTCAATAACACCTTATACCTACACTGTCCTTTACAGATAACGGGGAAGATAAAAAGCATTATTGCTTCGCCCCTTTAAGCCAGTCCTTATCCTTATAAGGATAAGGTATTTCTTCTGAGTTAGGATAAATTGGTCAACCGTGAGATGCGGTGATTAATAATATTTTTTTGATGGTATTATCATCTGTTGAACAGTTCTTTCGAAATATTTTCCTCAAGGGTAGTATACCTTATAATTAAGAAGTTCATGTCTAAAGATGAAAAAGAGCATTAGGCTAAAATACACTATGATTAGTTTCCCTCCTTCCAACCACACACAGAATTTTATATACTATTTCAAGAAGCGTATATTAAATATAAATTTTATTATTATTATTATTATTATACAATTCCTTGGAATCCTCAGAATGATCGAGTAAGACTGAATATTATACCAAACACTATATAATACTGGCACAATGTGTCTCATATTTCACTTTAACCTCATCCACCGACATCGCAGCCACAACAGGCTTTGTCAGTTCATTCTACCCATTCACCAATTTCTACTCAGAAAATACAGGTTTCACATACGTGTTAACTACGGTCTTCGTATGATCTCATCTTCACTCCCCCCCCCCCCTGCACACACCTTTTGAAATTTTTTCTATATCAGTTCTGGAAAAAAAAAAACATTTGAGTGATTTGCATGTCTCAACCATATTACCTCTTTTCCGCATATCATTTAAAGCAGGTAGCTATAAATTTCTATAAATCCTTGATAAGTTCCCATCTAGACTAGGCCTTATAAAGAAGCATAGTAACGTACTTATCTCTGCTTGTCAGAGTGTTCTTCAACTAATCCAATGAGCTATTTTAGCCAATTTTGAAATATGCTCTATAAACCTCAGCTCTTATCTACCAGCATCCAAAAATCCATGGCTTCATCAGTTTCCTGGTGTGCAGTTCCATCAGTATGGCACATATCTTGTAATCGTGTAACTCCAAAATGAATAGCCTTATAATTTCCGATAGTACATGACATCCATTCTCTTTGCCAGTCCGTTCTCTGGACATGAAGTGTCCAAATTACTTTGAAACAATGATATACGCTGTTATACCATCTTTCCTTCTCGACATTCGAGCCGGGTGCATGTTTCGAGAATCCAAGGCTTTATTGGCGAAATCAGGATTTTCCGAGTTCAGAAATTACAGTCAGATGGCATAAGAGAAGCCCATAAAATTAATTCAAAAACAACAAATCATATTGAGTAGAACATCGATGTGAAATGATCATAAAAAATTATGGTGTAAAGTAATGTCGTATTTTGAAAGCTTCAATGATTCTGTAGTAAGCTTTTCTATATGACTACCCCATTTATGTAGGCATGTCTATGGGTCTCGAATTTATTAATTCTACACCGACAAAGATGTGTTTATTTCACATTTCGCGGAAGCAGCCAAGAACTTTCAATCTGTGAATTGCGTGTGCTCTTCTGATCGATTTTGTATAATCAAAACCCGAATTTCTGGGAAGGAAAATTATGATATCTTTGTATGTCACGTTAGATGGGATTAAAAAAAAACTCTTATAAAGATTCTTGGCGCTGTATCAGTTTCGAACTTTAGCGTTTCAAAGAAATATGTTATCTATGAAAGAAAGTAAATATCCAAAACAAGTAATTATTCGTTGTCTCTCTTTCGCTCACATCTCATGATGTGGGTGACAGAAGTTATGGAACTTAATAAGCCACATAGAACACTATTGGGAAGGAGATGCAATTATTAATCATTAATAGCAAATTAATAATGATGAACTGACGTTCAATAGTCTTAATAAATTTTTAGTATATTAAAAATAAAATGGTTTATAATAATATTTTATGCATGTTTTAGTTTTGAACATTTCTTCTCTATTTTTATGAATAATAAATAATAAACATATTTCATAAAAATATATTATAAAAGTTTTATTATAAAATTGCTAATATTATGATGCGGTATATCACTTACCACCAACCACGACTATTTTGCTCCATTACATTTAAACGGATGTGATGAAGGTACGTGGGATGATTAACCTTGACAATAAGGCCATGCATATATATACAGGATGTCCCAAAATTCACGCAAGAAGTAATTATGATAGAAAACACAGGTTTTTAATTAAAAATTGTAATTTCTTATTGATTCATAAAGTATATAGTATAGGGTTATGCATGGAATAGCATATCGGGTAAATGGCCTCCACGGCTTTGCTGGCACATACGCACTCTTTTGTCGAAATTTTCCATGACCGTTTTGCATAAATGTGGCTGAATTTCGTTGATACAGAGTTCAATTTCCTCCTTCAAGGCGTGGGTGATCGTGGGCTTGTTAGCATAAACCTTAGACTTCAAAAAACCCCAAAGAAAAAAGTCCAACGGCGTTAAGGCTGTTGGACTTTTTTCTGGGCGGCCAATTCTGATCACCAAAACGGGAAATTACACGACCAGGAAATGACTCATGCAGTAATTGAATTGTTTCTCGGGCAGTACGGCATATGGCACCGTCTTGTTGAAACCACATGTCTTCCACATCCATAACTTGCAATTTACGCACAAAAAACTGGATTATCATGTCGCGATAGCGAGCACCATTAACTGTTATTGCCTTACCAGCCGCATTTTCGAAGAAGAATGAACCAATGTTGCCTCCAGCCCAAATTCCGCACCAAACAGTGACACGTTGTGGATGCATTTGTTTCTCAACAATCACTCGTGGATTTTCTGAACTCCAAATGCGACAATTTTGTCGATTAACGAAGCCATCAAGATGAAAATGAGCCTCATCGCTGAAGATGATTTTCTTCGAACAATAAGAATCCACTTGTTGTTATTCCATAATCCATTCAAGCGTTGTTCTTTCGTGTAGCGCTCCATTTTTAATAACCCTGAACTGTCAGCTCTCACGCTGTCTTTTTTTTTCTCGTTGGCAAGTATATACAGCTTGTTCGAGGTTCCGAAGCAGAATTGAAGCTGTGATCGATGCTAATGGTGGTTATTTTGAGTAAATCTTGTTGATAGTATTGTAATTAACTCTGCCTGTAATGTTTTTTTGTCAATTCATTAAATTTAATAGATACAAAGAAGATTTTCTTTTTCCTTACGAAACTGTCAAATTTATCCCGAACACCCTGTATATATATATACTTGCCAACGAGATATATACAGAATTACTGTATATATATATATATATACTTGCCAACTGTATATATATACAGTAATTCTGTTGGCTTTGCCAGTTGAGGAAATTTGTCATTTTTTTTTATTTTGGACAGTGGTGGGTCCTCGTGTTTAATTCATATACTTCGGTCAGAAAGGCCTAAATTTAAATTCTACTGGCATATCAGCAACCGTATAACGTCCTTATAAGGACTGGCTTAAAGAGGCGAAGCAAGAATGCTTTTCATATTCCCCGTTGTCAGTAGTGGTCAGTGTAAGTATAGGATGTTATTGAGCTCTATAAATCATGCCTGGTGTTGGTTGACTAGAGACCGTGTCAGTTTTCGAGACTAACTTACGCACGACGAAAAAAAAAAGTCTTTTTTCCATGATTTTAAAGCTATCAATTTCTATGGATAAATAAATCATTGATTAAGTATTTCACAACTTTTATAATGAAGACCAAGCTATTTTAAACCTGGTTTTACTCCATTTCCAAAGTAAGCAAACAGACAAGTTAGGCAAGTTTGCGCCTGCAAGTATTGCAAGTCTGGGTGAACGCACGTAGTGCAAGTCAAGGCAACTCGTGGTAAAGGTGGAATAAGCTCTGATACTCTTAATGCAAAGCACATCTCCTGGAGGAGATGTATGATGCTATATATTAAAGGCAAGGGGCCACTACCCAGAGCAGTTTCGATCTTTATTGAGGTCTCATCAGTGGGAGCCAGGCTAGAAATACCAAGATTTTAGTATTACAGAGCTTATAAGTATTTTACCAGAACAAGTTACCATAAGGTCGAAACCGGTCTGGGTAATGGCCCCTTGCCTTTAATACATAGCATCATACAAGCAATTTTTTTAATGTTTAATATTTAATATTTACCCTTAATGCAAAGCACATCTCCAGGAGATGTGCTTTGCATTAAGGGAAAATATTAAGAATAGTGATCAGAGCTTATTCCACCTTTACCACGAGTTGCCTTGACTTGCACTACGTGCGGAGTAACCCAGACTTGCAATACTTGCAGGCGCAAACCTGACTTACTTGTTTGTTTGCTTACTTGAGAAATGGAGTAAAACCAGTTTTAAAATAGCTTGGTATCTTTAACATTTATTATACCCAAAGTAAAATATTTTCTACACACACACACACACACACACACACATATATATAATGTATAATATTTTCAGAATTCATTTTTACTCGGTTGGAATATTATGAAAAATACCTTTATAATATTCTCGGTATCAGTCATTAAAGCTTTTTGATATATATATATATATATATATATATATATATATATATATATATATATATATATATATATATATATATATATATATATATATATATATATATATATATATATATATATATATATATTGTTGAAATTAGGATTTACTCGGGATGTATACATTTATAAAAATAAATTTAACTGACTAGAACCCGAGAAAGTATAACAAAAAGTATAACAAGTTGTGATGTATTAAAGGTTTTTTTTGTTATACTTTCTCGGGTTCTAGTCAGTTAAATTTATTTTTATAAATATATATATATATATATATATATATATATATATATATATATATATATATATATATATATATATATATATATATATATATATATATATATATATACATACATACATGTATTCTTCAGCCTCTACTCGGTTGTAACGATTCATTTTGAAGAGTAAATTTTAAAGTCATTTAAACCGAGATAAAATATTAAATTTAATGTTAATTAGGTTGTGTCCTGAATAAACCAAGTAAAAGAACTACCATTTAATTATTCAGGAACAACTTTCTTTAAATATAGGCAGAAAATGTGGTGTGTTGGCCATAAAGTGGAAATATATGTCTATATATATAACACTAAGATAAGTAAGATATTGTATAACAAATGAAAGAAAATTGTAAGACCTAACATGTTATGTATAAGGGTCAGATAGAGAAATTATTTAAAGTGTTGAATTTATTTAAGAAACCCCATTTCATGTGTCATAAGATAGCAAAATCTGTAAGCCAGAGTCAAAGGATCACCTTTTGACCATCCAGTGTTACGTGTGCCGGGGTGGGAAGTTATCAGAAAGAGAAACTAGAGCGCTTTCCAAGAAAAACAAAACATAACAAGCGCACGTGCGATGTAATAGAGGGAGCTGGACGCCGTGACGTAAACCCACGTGACCGTGTTGGTGGACATCGCGATAGCCAAGAAACGTCGAGAAGAGTAAGAAAACAAAAAGGTCAAGCAACCCCCACTCGAGGCTTTTTGGTTCCTCTTTCCTGACTTCTCGGACGTTGGTCCAGTCCGCACCGACGGAGAAATTCCAGGTGGCTGTGGGAGGTATGAGGCATCTGTCATAGCATACCAAGTAGGGCTAGCTATTTCCTTGGACTAGGATAGCTGCCTTATGTCGTGCGATGGGAGAACCAAGTAGAACAGTCCGTTCTGGCCAAACTCCAGAGCCATATCATCCTTCCCACGGAGAATCCGGCCGTACAGTTTGTAGTAGGTGACCAGACGGATAGCAGACTGAGAAGAAGCCTTGATGTTCTAGATAAGGCAGAAGAAAACATCGAGTATCATTCCAGTGACGGTAACGTAGACTCTTGTGATATATTTTTCAGTTGAGGAATTGTGTGCTATCTAAGGAACAATTTTGTGTAGTGGACTTATTTTATGGAACTCTAGGAGCTGTCTACAACTTGGCATAGGCCCCTTTTGTTTGAGAACTGTCTGCCTAGAAAGGCCATGTTTATTCTGTATGAATTAGTAGTAATGTGTTAAATAATATAACTAGTGACCACGTGAGTGTAGAAAGTGTGGTAAGTGTTAAAGAGATCATGTTAAGTTGCATATAGAGGTGGTCCAAGCATTTGTTCATGTAATTTGTTTAGTAGTATTGAACCAAAGATCTTACTTGAGAATGATTCAGATTACTTAGTAGTAATGCTTACTTGTATAATTTCTTTTATTAATAAATATGTTTCTTAATACCTGCCTGATCTGATTTAGTATATGAATTCAAACAGCCACTCATAAAATGACTATCGAACTTAGCGGGAAAGCGGACCACGACTGCATGTAAGAATTTAGTGAACAGAGATTAGATTTTATTATAGTTTAATTACAGTGTATCATTCTGAGAGAGCCATCCTGGATAAGAGTCTCATCTATCCTCGGTGTTGACTGGCGCAGTTAAAATTTAAATTTGTCAAAGCTTATCGGGTGGACTGTCTCAGAGGATATGTTAATGGCCACGTCCCTCACAAGGACAAAGCCATAACATTAAATAACCTACACGTGGTTAAACTATAGAGAGGCCAAAAGATTTTGCATGTTTATAAAAAGGAAAGATATATAAAGAATAACGAGAAATAAGAAATAAGAAGTAAGAAGGAGTTATAACAAATGGCACAGCCAGTAGGAATTATTTAGATAGATAGACAGATATAATAAAACACGTTAAAACAGGATATAATTAAAAAGTAACAAAACATAGTATAATAATAAATAAACGTTATAACTATGATACAACTAGTTTCAGCCTTTTGCAGCCTTCTTCAGGTATCCACTAAAAGTGGATCACAGTAACAAAAATTGAAGATAACAAAAAACTGAGAATTACAGGCAAAAAATGCAATACATTATTGACCCAATAAACGTTGTACTTTTCAAGTCGATCTATCTAACGCGCTATTGTTTGTTGCATGCGTGCTTGCAGGTTCTCGTAAACGCCAGTATTGAACAACTGCAGTATGACTATCAGGGATGTTATAACTCAAATTGCTGTTCAAATGCTCATGATTAAGGAGGATTTCCCTGGACTCCACGATTTTCCTTTCAAACTCATCACTACAGCGAAAAATGTTTTCGGATTCATCCCAGCACACTGAGTGACTCTGTAGATTATCATGAGGATTGTTAGAGAAAAAAACATGACTGGATACCGCACATGCATGTGACCATTTATAGGAGAGGTCTCTCTTATGCTCCTGAATACGCAGTTCAACAGATTTGTTAGTCTGTCCAAAATAAGGAATATTTCAGTCGCACCATAACTTGTAAACACCTGGATATTTCAGGTTATGATGAATAGGCTTCGGATGGCTTACAAGAGAACAGACTTTAGGGAGTGCAGTGAAAAACGTCCTGATGTTGTAATTTTTAAGGACTTCAGTCAATTTATGTGAGATTGATTTATGTGAGAGTGAGATTTATGTGATATGTAGGTATTGAGATGCTATCTTTAAAATCAGTAGTTTCCGTAGTACGTTGCCTAGGAGGATCCAGAAGAAATTTCTTAATTGTTTTTCAGAATATCCATTTTGTTTAAAGATAAGAGAAAGTTGTTCGATTTCTTTTTGGAATTCATCTGATTCATTTAAAAGAGATCGTGCTCTGTGTCCTAAGGTAGAAATAGTACCGAGCTTTTGTGGTGGAAAGTGATGAGATTGACAGTGCTGATATCTGTTTGTATGAGTTGGTTTTCGGTATGTAGAGATTTAAAATCTATCAGAGCATCGAGTAAGAATTATATCCAGGAAAGGAAAGCAGTTATTACGTTCTAGTTCAGCAGTGAATTTTATATTAGAATGCTAGTTGTTAAGAGGTTGAAGAAAATCCATGAGAGATGTGTGTCTGTGACTCGATATAATGAAAATGTCTTCAATGTAACGTTTCCAAAGTTTCGGCTTTAGAAAATCGTGGAGTCCAGGGAAATCCTCCTTAATCCTGAGCATTTGAACAGCAATTTGAGTTATAACGTCCCTGATAGTCATACTGTAGTTGTTCAATACTGGCGCTCATGAGAACATGCAAGCACGCATGCAACAAACAATAGCGCGTTAGATAGAACGACTTGAAAAGTACAACGTTTTTGTTTCAATTATGTGTTGCATTTTTTGCCTGTAATTCTCAGTTTTTAATATCTTCAATTTTTATTACTGTGTTTTACCTTTAGTGGATACCTGAAGAAGGCTGCAAAAGGCTGAAACTAGTTGTATCATTAAATTTAATATTTTATCTCGGTTTAAAGTCATTTAAAATTTACTCTTCAAAAAAAAAAGAAAAAAATATATATATATGCATAGGTAATAATAGGTCGAATCATCAACTGATAAAGGAGCAGTTTAATTTTAGTATCCAGCTTGCTGGTCCTATTGATAAGGGGGTAAAGCTGTGCAATAAGTTTTGATGCCTTTGTACATAAGGCTTTTGTGTGAGGACTGAAGGTTAGTTTTTTGTCCAGCAGTACACCGAGATCTTTGGCTTCTACTTTCCAGGGAATCTTGGTATTAAATAGGAAGATATCATCTTTGTGAGATATTGAATTTTTAGTGAAGAGCATGGCGATACTCTTCTGAGGGCTTACTTCCAATCTCCATTCCGAGAACCAGTGCTCCAACCTGAGCAGGTTCTCTTGCAGTTTCTTGGTGACAAGGTGCGGCTTAATAGATCTGAATAGTATAGCTGTGTCGTCTGCGTATTGGGCAATGATAGATGACATTGGATTGTGCGGTATGTCCGCCATGTAAATCGAGAAAAGTATCGGTGCCAGTAGGAGGCACTCTCGCCAAGATTTGTCGCTGGTTAGACAATATATCATTTAGTTTGACTTGGATTCGTATGTCGCTAAGAAATGACTTTATAATTTGGACTAGATCTAATGGAATGCTGGCTAAATCAACTTGTATAGTATTCCAAAGTGTCATAATTTGTCGAATGCTTTTTATCTTGCATTCTAATTCTGTCATTATTTATTGGGCGATATGCATTTTTACGAAGAGGCACAGTAGCACACAACAAATTCACAGACTATGAGATGGTGGACATTGTCTAAAGACAGAACAGAACTGGAAAGTTAATAGAGAAGGCCTATATCCAGTTGTAGATGGAAAGAAGCTAAATAATAATAAGAAGAACGATATGAAGGTTAGCAATAACTAGTTATTAAACGTTGGACAGCGACAATGGTGATCACCTGGTGATCACCTGGTGTTGACCTAATTAGACCGAAGTGATCTATTATGCTTTGGGAAGAGCAGACAGAAATTTCTTTGAATGAATGAGTTTCTTCAAGTTTGAAACTTAGGTTTTTCATCCCGCGTACGGGCAAAACGGCCATCAGAATACACGCAATATTTACATCAACAAATATTGCTGTTGGTGGTGGTGGTGGCAGTAGATGCGTTGATGACATCAGTTTAATTGGAGACGTAAGTAGTAGAGAAAATGGCTTCATGTGATAGTCAATAAATAAATATAAATAAATAATAATGTGATAAGTGTATAAGAAGGATCGAAAATGCAAAGAAGACAAGGTGCATCATTCAACGTGTCAGCCGACACGTTGAATTCCGGGTATCAACTGGAACAGGAATCTGCACAAAAACACAATCACAATATGGTTCTGAAAGCATTCAGAACCATATTGTGAATGTGATTTGCATATGACCGCAGTATGCAAATCCCGCATTACCCGAACTCACACTCAGTAGTGCATCTACTGTGGAATGCGGTAGCTTGGAAATCTGTCTAATGTAGCCTTCATTGATTAGAAACGATTTTTCATAACTAATGATAAGGAATGCTTTTATGCGATCACCTTCCTCAAAGATAGGCCTCAAAAATAAGCCAAATTACATTAATACCGTAAGTAGAATAAAGATTTTTGTTTCTATTTTTAGTAATTTTTATATATAATTTTACCGAATTTTTTCGCCTTATTCCGAAGAGGCAAGGAATGAGAAAGATTTCATTGACTATGTTATTGTTGAACTTGATGTTTTCTCACTGGTGCAGGACACCAGAGTGTACAGAGGATTTGAAATTAGAAGTGATCACCGTTTCGTCTTGAGCAGGATAAATTGAATTTCATATTGAAAAGAATAACATGTAAGAAAGTTTTAAAGCGAATAAAAGTTGACAGCTTTAAGATGTGAACTGTAGACTAAAATACACAAAGATTATTCAAGAAAAATATAAGAGCTGCCAAAGGTGACATGAAAACTGAAGAAAAGATATACTTGTTGTAAGGAATAATTACTTCGAAAAAATGCGAAATGAAACAAGTAGTGACAGTAGTGCCAAAAAATGCCACCAAAAGCCTGAAATGTGGAAAGGCAGCTGGAGTAGATGATAGTCGACCAGAAATGCTCAGCTATGGAGGTATATGAGGTATATAAGTCTTTCAGTGGCTACACTGCATAGTTCAAAAAGCCTGGACAGAGAGAGACGAATTCCCGATGATTGGAATAGAGCTCTCATAGTACCCAGTACAAAAAGGGAAATAAAACTGAATGTGAGAATTACAGAGGTATTTTCCTATTCGGTGTTCCTGGTAAGATTATGCAAGTATACTTGAGAAACGGTTGAGGACTGTGAAAGGGAATCCTGGAGAAGAACACGGTGGATTCAGGCCAAATAGAGTCTGTCATGTTCAGATTTTCACTTTATAACAAATAGTTCAGAAATCGTGGGAATATAACAAAGATGTGTACTTAAGTTTTGGAAACCTGGAAAAGTCATATGACAAGCAATACTTAGTCTTTATTTGAGTTGTAAGTCAGCAGTTAGAAATGAAGGAAGTACAGGAAGGTGGTTTAAGTTTAAATCTGGTCTTCGACAAGGATGAACGTTATCACCTTTGTTATTCATTATCTATTATGGATCACATTTTGAAGGAAAGTGATATTAAACCTGATATCAAAATTGGATATGTTAATCTAAGCCCTTTGCTTTATGCGGACGATGTTATACCTCTAAATAAATCCATTACAAGTCTGCAAGATTCCCTGACTAAATTGAGTAACCTTTGTAAAAGATATGGTATGAAGGAAAGGAATAACAAGACAAAGTCAATGAAAATAGGCAGAAGCAATGAAAATATCAATTGCATTGTGAATGAAGAATCTATAGAACAAGTAAACCATTTCAACTACTTAGGCTCCAATTTTAGTGAAGATGGTAAATTAAATATGGAAATAGACAACAGAATCAAGAAAGCTGGTATGGTAGGAAGTCAACTGAACACGATTACATGGAATAACAGAAAAATTAGCCAAAACGCTAAATTAGCTGTATACAAGACAGTGTTCAAACCATGGATCTGAGAGCTGGGTCAGAAGTAAAACATTTGACCAAAGAATAGATACTGGTGATATCAGTCCTGAGAAAGATTAGGAGCACAAACAGATGGCATCAATGACAATATCATATTAAAAACTAGGATATTAGTTAAGAACTCGACATTGTCAGCATCCAAGAAAGCAGAACTAATCTCAGTTGAATTAGCTCTGCCAACGTGCCAGAGAACACTTGTTTTGCTAATCTTTCCTCTCCCATTCTGATTATGGTCACTTAATCAGAATAGGAGAGGAAAGGTTACTAAACTAAGTGTTCTCTGCCAGGTTGGGAGGAAAACGACCCAGAGGAAGACCAAGATATAGGTGGATTGATGCGGTACAAAGTGCCTTAGACGATAGAAATACAAGATCTGATAATGTTAGAGTCTTGACAAGTAACAGATTGATTTGGAGGAAAATTGTAAATAACAAGTCAGTAATGATATTAGTTTTTTTGTAGTTCTATCATATACTCTACACCCCTTGAGGGAACATATCAGAAATTTGATGATGATTATGATGCTTTTTGTTTTGTGTTGATTACCTTTTTACCTAATAAAACCCTGATGTAGAGAGCAGGTAGAGAGCCTCCAATAAGTGGAGAAATGGTTTCACACCAGACGATGAAATCCATCTCCTACCTGCTACTTTTTCATTTTGTCTCACCAGCTGAGAATCCACTTAAAAATAACATGAATAAACTGCAAACTCATAATGCATTTCTGAGAATGACATTCAACGTTCGATGGTACATCACGGAGGAACCACTAACTGCAACGCGGCGCAGAGGTAGTAGATATTCTAACCTTCCTTCCTATGAACCTTCCCTAAGAAATTCTTCAAAACTACTTAAAGCCACTGCACCTAACTAGCATCCAACTGCAGCCGTCAACACATCTCAAAAAATGGTGTAGACCGAAGTCCATTCTTGAAAATTCAACTACCCAATAGTAGTGAATACTCTATTATTTGCGCTTAATTAATTAGTCTGCAATTATCCCCCGCATCTCGTACAGACATAGAATAGATTTTATTCTTTTCCCCCATCATTTTTGATCATTCAAGGATCATACATAAAATTGATCTTTTTTATTTGATTGATGTTTTTACATCACACACTATCAGCGGCATCAGGAATAATCTGGATGTGAATGCAACTTATCCTGGCCTAAGCATAAAACATACGTGACATTCTTTAACCTGGAAATCGTGGTATTATTTTCCGTAAATATGCTTCTTTACTATCAAAATTATAACACTTTTGGAGATGGTGAACGCAGCACCTTCCTAAGAATAATCGATTGTATACAGAAGAATGAATCCTGCTTAATAGGCGATCTCTCTCTCTCTCTCTCTCTCTCTTATAAAATCTACCCTGTCCCTTTCTCATAGCGCTTTGTTAATGCATCACATCGTTTTAGCAATATTTTCACGGATAAACTGCACCGAAAGCTCTATCACATTTCCTCGAATCATGTAACAACATGAGCGGTGCTACAATGACGATGGTTTCTTATTTGCATTTAATTTATAAATTCCTTCAAAATCTTAAGTATGGTAAGAGAATGAGCTTATTATCACTCACTATAAATTTAATTTTGCATTATAAAATAAGAAATAAATATCAAAAAACAGAAAATTTATATAAAAACAGATTATTAATTTAATTATAAAACAAATTCTTAATATATTTTTAGACACCTTTTTTTATTCAGAATAAATTAGTAATACATAAAAAATCGATAAAGGTAGCTGCGTTTCTCGATAAAGTTTCTTGTTGAGGGAATAAATTGCTGGTGACTTGTGAAATTTTGCTTCATAATTCTGATGTCTTAAAATATTCTGAGGCAGAGAAATCGATGATAACTAGAAGTGGCAGCATCGAGAAGTCCGACAACATGAGTACAGAATAAAGCCAATTTATCACTAATGATAAATCGGCTTTATTCATAAATAGTTAATCTATGTGAGACAGAGATAGTATTGGCTAAATTTTAAGATGAAATTAAAACCTTTTACCTGCCTCTTCAACTATTCTCCTGTCTTTCTATTTCCCGTTTACTGAAATTGCGTTATGCTTTTATAGTTGCATAGACGAATGGCAAGTCCTTACTTTTTCAGAGAATTGTTCTTTAAATTTATCTTATTAGCGCGCTCATATATACACTATCTACCAATAATTGTCCGGACACTTTAGCAATTTACACTTGATACACAGCAGTCGAACTCTGATATCGGGTTCATCCACCTTTGGCATTGATCACCTCCTGCACCCTTTCAGGAAGGCCTTCCACCAATGTGCAGTAGACATTAGGTAGAATTTACTCCATTCCTCCATCAAAGCAGCACTAAGTCAGCGGCAGATCGAGGACGTGCTGCTCTGAATCTCGATCACTGCTCCATTTCTTCATACCATTCCATATCAGCTGGATCACTGCTCCATTTCTTCATACCATTCCATGGTGCATTGTCGTCTTGATAGTAACACGGGTCCTTTCCATAAAAACTCCACAGTGTAGACAGCACCTGATTATCCAGAATTTCAAGGTACAGGACTGTCTTCATGGAACTACCGACAACCGCCAGCTGAATGCACCCCATACAATTATTGCTCCACCACCAAACTTTAGTATGGGCACAACACACTGTGGTAACAACAGTTCACCAGGCTGCCTCCACATCCACATTCTGCCATCAGACTGGAAAAAGGAGAGCCTTAACTCATCGCTCCAGAGTGCCGTTTTCCACTGGTCAGTTGTCCAGTTCACAGTCTGTTTGCACCAGGCCAGACGAGCCGAGTTGTGTATTGTTTGTTGTAATGTCCGGTTGGTGCGTCGCTGCTCTTCCGTGGAAACCCTGTACATGGAGTTCTTTTCTTACAATATTAGTGCTCACCATGGTGTCACTGGCGCTCTGGAACTCATCACGGATTTTCTGTGCCGACTGTATTCCGTTTTTACTTCAGAACCTCTCGATTTGTTGATGCCATTGCCAACCGTTGATTTTGGATGCTCCAGTTGAGCAGCAATGGAACGTATGGATATGCCACCAATGTGACAGCTCACGATGACTCCTCTCTCGAAGTCACTTAGTTCACTTCATGCTGCCGTACCACCTGTGTTCAACTGCTAGATTGAAATACTGCTTCCTACTATACGCATACCGGTTTGAATGTTATTAACAAACCTGGAATGTTCCATAAAACTTCAAATAACAGGGAATTCCGGATAATTTATGGATTGATAGTGTATATTATTATGATTTTTAAAGAGGACGTGTGACTTTCTTAGTATATAAGGAATATAACTAAATATGATGAATCGGCAATGTTCCTACTACGCAAACTTTTTTTGAGTTCAAACTTCTGAAAAGCAATTTCTCAGATTCCCGCAGGCCAGCCCCAAGTTCGTACACGGGACCGAAAACCGGCTATTAAGGAATTTGGAGGTGTCCCGATCAGCTAGCGTCATTCTTTTTCGTTTCGAAACCTTGTGGTACTCAGGTAACTAGCTCGTAAAATCCTTCCTAAATCAATGCCTTAAGCACTGATTTTTTTTGCAATTCTTAAGTGTGGCGAAGGCAACGTGGTGAATTTTTTTTGTCACCAGAATGTAATCCTCTCTCGTTTGCAGGTCGAAAGTCCAACACACACACACACTCTTTCACTCTTTCACTTTATTCCCTTTTCACAGCATTCCTGTTGCTACCCGAAACCAGTTTTTTTCCTGAATTAAATCTCGCGTCATCTAATGTATCTTGGCATAGCAGCGATATGTCAGAGGCCTCCTTGGCATCTAAAACACCTGACTGCAAGCATTATGTTTTAGTTTGTGGCACTAAGTCATAATCAGAAACCCGATACCCAATCAGACGTCGCTTCGTATTTCAACAGACATTAGTAATCAAGCTTAGTAAAAATTAATAAATAAACACTTGAAGGGAAGTCAATTTTTTTTTAGATTTTTACTAGATGGAACTGCTAAAGGATATTGTGCACGTTATTTCAATTAGAAGAGTGGAAATCTGGCACTAATCAGAGTGCGTTAATAGTCGGGCTTCGAATTCTCCTTAACTCAAATATTGTTTACAAGATGTCTGGTTTGATATAAAAATCCAACGCTATCAGTAGGGGATTAAAAGACCAAACTCAAAGTCTCTGTTTTTCCCCATAATACGACCGACGTTTTTCACCAATTAGGCTAAGATTGGGATTGGAATAAAGAACAGGGGGGGGTGCCGATTTTACCTGTGTTTCTCTTTATGATACACTAAAACATTTCATCGCCTGTATTCTCATTATTAGAATTTCGCAATATCGTTTTAAGGATCTAAATAGAGGAGGGTAACACAATTAAAAGAAAACGTTGTTAAAAACTATGAAATAAAAGTGCGAAATTCAGAAAGAAATCAGTTGTGTGGTAGGAGGAGATTCAGGTTAACAACTTTGTAAATGCAACGACCACCCACCGGCTACTTTTGAGAAATTTGAATGTTTTCGTTAATCGTCATAATGTTATTACCGCATGCGCATTCAAAGTATACGACTGCATACATTGAATCCCAACCAAATCTGTGATCTAGTTTATAATCTCTCTCATTTGATAAAAGTTGCTGTTATTCGTAGTTAACATGCTATTCAAATATAACATTTCGATCATTTTATCTTTCATTTCTGAACAAAAAAAAAATGTATTTAAATTATTATAAATCCAATTTTTTTTTCTTCAAAATTGTAGATTTTTCGAAAACATAACAAAAATGTTGCATTTTTAAGGAAAAAAAATTCTTTGAAAATTATTTACATATTTTTTTTCTTTTAAAAATTATATTCACTGCTATAGTAAAGTTATTTCCATCCTTATAATTTTAATTTTTCTCTCTGTAGTTCCGTTCCTGAACATAAATAAAAAAGATCACCTCCTTTCTTTCAGGAATGCATACGTCATGGCAGTACACCGAAATCTTGATAATTAGATTTATTTAAAGGGAAATCAACTTCAGCGGAGTCTAACCTTCCTTTCACATCGGAATGAAAAAATTTTTAATAAGCACAGCACGTACTTTATGTGGAGGATGTATTAAGATATATAATAAGACCTCACTTGGACTATTGTGCTCAGGTGTGGTCTCCTGTATCCTTAGTGATTCTGATATAGTGTAGGGAGTGCAAAAGAGAATGTTAAAAATGATATCAGGATTGTGGAATACTGATTATGAAGACAGATTGAGAATTTGTACACTGCAGACACTAGCAAACAGGAGAAAGAGGGGTAATGTGATTGAGACTTACAAACTTCTGAAAGGAAAGAGTCATATAGGATTTCAATTGATGGAATTTTTCATTTTATGGAGAGTGGGGAAAGGAGAGCACCTCCATTTGTTCTTTCCGACCAGATGGAGGCTCTTATTGTCCTTAGCAATTTACAATTGATAGCCCCAGGCGAAGTCTAATATCGGGTGTCCACCTTTGGTTTGATCACCTCCTGCACCCTTTGAGGGAGGCTTTCCATCAATGTGCGGCAGACATCAGGTGGAGTTTGTCTTTATTCCCCAATCAACGCAGTACTATTGAAGTAGATCGAGGACGTCCTACTCTGGACCTCAATCGCCTCCAATTCGTCCCTGAGGTATTCGATGGGGTTTCGGTCAGGACTCTACGCAGGCCAGGGCAGTCGTTTAATACCCATTTCTTCATACCATTTCATAACAGCTGCAGCTTTGTGGCAACAGGCATTGTCACTCTGATAGTAACACGGGTCCATTCCATAAAAACTCCCCAGTGTAGGCAGCATCTGATTATCCAGAATATAATGGTACTGCCTAGAATCAAAAGCAAAGCAAACATTGCTTGTATGCTGCTACTCCTCCTTGGAAACCCAGTAAATAGAGTTTTTTATACAGTATTGCTACTCACCATGGTGTTACTGGCGCTGTGGAACACATCACGGATGATCTATGCCGACTGTATCTGGTTTTTGCGTGTCTCCTATTTTAACAGCCTCCTGTCCCTGTCTGTTATTTTCGGCGGTCGTCCTGGATGATTTCCTGCACTGGTGATGTCAGTACTTCTCCATGTGTTGATCACATAACCAACCATTGATTTTGGATGCTTCAGTTGAGTGGCAATGGCACGTATGGACATGTCACTAATGTGGCAGCCCGCGATGATTAATTCTCTCTAAAGATATTAGAAACACAAAATGAAACAAAAATATTTCTGTTTTAACATTTTGGAGCGATGTTTAACGGGAACAGATTTCATACAGATCTATCAATGGATAGTGCATCATTTATGTACTGTTTAGTGCATAAATATCTCAGGAGATTGAAAGCAAAGTAACACTTACGGATGAATTTTTAATAAGCATAATTAAATATGAAATACGCAATTTTCATAAAATATTTTTTTGTTGTTGTTATGTTGGGTGGTAGATAATGTTGCGCGTTAATGCAGTAGGCGATTAAATATGGGAAACAGTGAGATGAGCGTAGTGCAGTATAGGACCTCCCTACGATGAATCGTAAGAATCCTTGGAGGTGTCTCGTAATATTGTTTAGAATTGTGAAATACTAACCTGGATTAAAAAAAAAATCAATTCAATTACCTTTATGATCTTTCTGAACACACATATTTATTACTCAAATGTAATACAATGAACAAGAAAGAGATAATTCACATTTCGGAATTAAAAAAATAGATCGAGGTGCTTTACATAATAATAAAGTGAAGTATTGTTTATCCATCCAAACACATAAATAACCGAATTCCAGCTGGAAGAATCTAATTAAAATTTGTAATTTTCTTTGTTAATAAATAGTGTCAAGTTATTTCAAATTAGATTAAAAGCGAAAGTCTGTTTGTGGCAAATGTTTGGATTTTTTCCACAATGGATAGTGCAGTAGCTGTTAAGAGGAAGCTAATGAAATATAATAGTTGAGTAACCCGTAATTTTCTGAATGTCACTTCTGCTTTGGCTTGAATCATTCGCGGCTCGTGGCTTGAAGTCGTGGGGGTGCTGCAACTTTCGAAATATACATACACACTGTAAGTATAGTGTATACGTGTTTGGATAAAATATCAAAATTATGGTAAAAATTTAAAAAAATTAACCATGAAAAAATATTGTTTTTTATCGATAAAATTATACAGTTTGGTATAATTACACAATTAGTTAAAAATAAAATCCATTCCTTTAATTGTAATTAAAGGAATGGATTTATAATTTTTTGGACATTACAATTAAATCCTTTAATTGTAATGTCCAAAAAATTAGAAGAGATGGAGTGAACACGAGAAGCACTACGAACACTCTACTACTGGCGCAAACTGCATATAAACGACAAGTGGAACTGCGCGACGGACAGTGCCGCATTACGCTAATAGCTCGCATCTCACCATGACGCATATGCTTGCGCGGGAGCAATGACACTGTGGTGAACACAGTGCTGCTAGCGTCCTTTGCTCTTCTAAGTGCTACAAGATGGATTTTTATTATTTTTGATACAAAATACATATTTATAAGTATAGCATTGTTGATGATAAAATTAAATATTACGAGCAAACATAAATCAATTAAAAATATATTTATATATCAAGAAAAATTGGGAGTGCTGAGTTCCGCAGTGCCTATGTATGAGGCGTCCCTGGTTTCAATATTAGTTGCAAACTTGCAAAAACAATTCACTCAAAGAAATCGGTTTTAACGAACTGCTTCTGGAAGGTTTCAAGCTTAGAATGTTTGAGGTTGCACAGTCTGTGAGATTTATTTTTTTTTGTGTGACGAGGGGCAGAGGGTTCCCCTTCCGCCCCTCATCCTGTAGGATGGATTGAGTTGTCCTAATGAGGGATTAAGTATTTTATGACTGTAGATCCGTGTTTGTATTACGCAGCTGGTTTACCTGTTCTGAGGGAACAAAAACCCGAGTTTTCGAGTGGAAAAACCCTCTACCACTTTATGAAACCAGCTAACTCACCTTTTGTCGAAAACGACTACATAAAGGTTCCTCACCTGATAGACGGAAATCGAACCCAGGTCTTTCAGATCAAAAGGCTTCGTTTATATCCTACGTTTATAGCTGAGCTACGAAGACTACTCTCTGAGATGAAGAAAATGAATAGAGTGCGCTAGCAGCAACTAACGTAGAGGTATGATATATCAAATTTGGGAGAGAAGGTTATTTAAGAGAAAGACATTTGGCAAAATTTCACATCTGTGGACACTTCTACTGCTCCATCGGCAGTGTAATGTTAAGAGAGGAAAGTAACTACCAGCGCACATTAGATTCAATGGAGTAAAAATATGCAACTCAGTTGCAAAGTATGAAAGGCAATTTTAAGAGAGTAACAAGCAATGGAAGTAATAGAAAATCAGAGCAAATACCTTGGGAATATTCAGAATGAAGAGGAAAGTCTTTTCTCTTCAAACCATTCATTTCTTGTTTTTCTGATGGTTGGTGATATTGCACTGGAAGACACACTCTGTTTCCACTCTAGAGAATCACAATGTTACTGTCTGATTGATCAATGGACCTCTGTGGTCATGATGTTTACAAATTTATCGATTATTTTTAATTTGCCTTTTCAGAAGAACTTTTATGGACGTTGTTTCATTGAGTGTTCCACACCGGTCCCATTAATAATATAAGACCATAGAAGAACTTAAAATAATAATAATAATAATAATTAAAACTTTGGAAACGCCTACTTAATACTGTTTTGTGGGCAAGTTTTATTGTGGGTATCGTGACTTCATTTGTGTGAGGTTAATAATAATAATATTAATAATAATTTTTTAAACATCTGTTTATGTCTCAGATAAATTACATGCATAGATACAATAATAATTATATATATATATATAAATATTTATAAATATTTATAATACATTACAATTGTGAATAACAGATAATCCCAGGTTAATAATATTTTTAAATAATAATAATAATTTTTTTTTAAATAAATAATATTTTTGTTCATTGCTAAAATATTCACACACATATATATACAATATTTATCTTGAGTATAACTTCACAACATTTTTCTACATTGGATTTCAGTTAAAATTTTTAATAACACTGGATCTGGAATTTTTTGTGATCTTCCAGTTCAAGGATAAATGTCATATTGGGATGCAAGCTGTTCAGATAATCTTTGAAATTAATTAACTCGTCCATTGTTCCTGACCAAATAACGAAAATGTCGTCAGTGTAACGTAACCCCATTTTTGGTTTCTTCTGAGAGTTTAGCTAAGGCTTGTAAAAGGGGAAACACAAGGCAAGCTCTTTTTGTTCTCAATATTTGTTCTGAAATATGAAAATAAAAAGTGTTTTCCATTCAGGGTTTGAATAGTCTTACGGTGTCCGGTGAGGAAAGGTTTACAAGTATATCCACTGTGTCATTCCTCTGAACTTTTCAAAAAAGTCGGACTACTTGTAAACGTGCTGAGATGTCTGAAGGCTCCATATTTATATCTTTTACCTTTTTAATAAAATGTAAGCTGTTTTCTATATATGATTCGGTTTTTCCTGTGTGTGGTGATTTTAGGTTCGATAAAATTATAACTTATAATTATATACAGGGTGGTTTAAAATTCCACGTACAAACTTTGAGGGGAGGTAGAGAACATCAAAATCAACCATATTCACATAGGAAAGCATGACCGGAAACGCCACCCGAAAGTGATAGGTGGCGCTGTTCGCCAGCGCTCCAGCTGAGCAATTGGGGCTTCCTCATTCAAGCTTTCGACGTCGTACGAAGAAATGCGTCGTTTTACGAACTCTGAGATGGCAGACTTGCACCTAGTTTACCATATTATGTATTCAACTACTCTTGAACTGTTCAGTTACGCCTAATAAAGTTTTTTACACTACTTAATATTAAAATATATTGAAACTTAGAAAATTATTTATTTTTAATTGAAATAATTTTAAAATGATTTATTTTTAATTGAAATAATTTTAATATGATTTATTTTTAATTGAAATAATTTTAAAGCAGACAAACTGGCCTTGAGAACTTAACACTACAGGCCATAGGATACACCGGGGCATAGGGCTGACCACCTTATCCTGTAAATGGATTGAGGCCCGATGATCAATGGACCTTCGACACCGCAAGGTAAAAGAGGGTATAAAGAAGATGAGATGAGATGATGTATTTCTTCTGATTCCCCGTGTGCTTGCCTGGATAAGAATAGCACCAATGTAGCTAATACATGTCGTACGAGGCGACTAAAATTGGTACCCAGGGAGGGTAACGAATGGCAATGCTGTAGCCAATGAAGTTCTAACTGAGGCTCGGCTATTTCTGTTACCGTCTTGCCATGATCAGACCTTTAATATCTCAATAACACCCTATCCTTCACTGTCCTCTTCGGACAACGGGGAATAAGAAAAGCATTATTGCTTCGCACCTTTAAGTCAGTCCTTATAAGGATAAAGAGGACTATTTATTCTGATACTATTATTATCTGTTGAATAGTTCTTTTGAAATATTTTGCTCAAAGCAGAGAAATTGAACTAGGTTGAGCGCACCTTATAATTGACTAGTTCATGTCTAAAGATGAAAAGAGCATTAAGCTGAAATAACCTGTGATACGTTTCCCTCCTCCCCACCACACACAGAGTATTATATGCTATTTCCAGAAGAGTATATTAAATATACATTTTATTATTATTATTATCATTACTATTATTATCATTATTATAATAAAGTTCAGTGGAAACTTCAGAATGATCGAATGAGACTGAACATTATGCCAAACACTAAATAATATTCTTACAATGTCTCTCGTGCTTCGCTTTAAAGTCATTCACCAACATCGCAGCCACTACAGGCTTTATCAATTCATTCTACCGATTCACTAATTTCTACGAAAAAAAATCTAGGTTTCACATCCTTATTAACTACGCTCTTGGTACGATCTCTACTTCATCCCCCCGAACACACCTTTTGAAAATTTTCTTCTGCATCAGTTCTGAAAAAAAAAAATAAAAAATAAAAACAACATTTTGCATGTGTCAATCATATTGCCTCTTTTCCGCCTATCAGCCAATTTCTGTAAGCCAAAAATGATCAACCTGCTCTCATCAGGAGCACCCATAGACCTCCCACAATCTTAGTCTGTCCCTGGATCCTATCTGCCTCTTTCTCGTTTGCAAGAAACTCTTTCAGAGGGCCTATTTCAAAATTGGCTAAAATAGCTCATTGGATTGCTTGAAGAACACTTTGACGAGAAGAGAAAAGAAGGCAGTCATAAATTTGTAATAAAGTCTTCATAAGTTCCCATCTAGACTAGGTCTTATAACGAAGCATAGTAACGTACTTATCTCTGCTTGTCAGAGTGTTCTTTAACTAATCCGATGAGCTATTTTAGCCAATTTTGAAATATGCTCTCTAAATCTCAGCTCCAATCTACGAGCATCCAAAATTCCCTGGCTTCATCAGTTTCCTGGTGTTCAGTTCCATCAGGATGGCACATATCTTGTAATCTTGTAACTCCAAAATGAATAGCCTTATAATTTCCCATAGTACATGACATCCATTCTCTTTGTCAGTCCGTTCTCTGGACATGAAGTGTCCAAATTACTTTGAAACAATGATATACGTTGTTATACCATCTCTCCTTCTCGACATTCGAGCCAGCTGCATCTTTCGAGAATCCAAGGCTTCAATGGCGAAATAAGGATTTTCCGAGTTCAGAAATTACAGGCTGATAGCATAAGAGAAGCCCATAAAATTAATTCACAAACCAGAAATCATATTGCGTAGAACATCAATGTGAAATAATCATCATAAAAATGATGGTGTGAAGTTATATCGTATTTTGAAAGCTTGAATGATTCTGTAGTAAGCTTTGCTATATGGCTACCCGATTTATGTAGCCATGTCTATGGGTCTTGAAGTTACTAATTCTATGCTGGTAAAGATGTGATTGTTTCACATTTCGCGGAAGCAGCCAAGAACGTTCAATCTGTAAATTGTGTGTGTCCTTCTGATCGATTTTGTATAATCAAAACCCGAATTTCTGGGAAGGAAAACCATGATATCGTAGTATGTCATGTCATCTAACGTGACAATCCCATCTAGGATTAAAAAAAAAAAACACTCATAAAGATTCTTGGCGCTGTATCAGTTTCGAGCTTAGGCCTTTCAAACAAATATGTTTTCTATGAAAGAAAGAAAAGATACAAAACAAGTAATTATTCGTTGTCTATCTTTCGCTCACCTCTCATGATGTGGTTGGAAAAATTTTTGGAACTTATAAGTAAACATTAGAATTCCGTCAAATTATCAATAGCAAATTAATAATGAATAACTTATAGTTCTTATAAGAACTGGGCGATGGACTGAGTCCTTGACTCTTTATCCCGTCATCTGAATGAAGAAAATCTGTGTGGATTGGGTGTTATTGAGCTAAAAAGCTCTAGTCATGGCTGGGTAACGGCAATAGCCGAGCCTCAGTTAAAACTTCATTGGCTAGCATTGCCATTTATTACCCTGGAAGTCCTAAAAAGGCTAATGAATAACTCCTTATAGTCCTTATAAGGACTGGCTTAAAGGGGCGAAGCAATATTGCTTTTCATATTTCCCGTTGTCTGTAGAGGACAGTGTAAGGAAAAGGTGTTATTGAGCTATATAAAGCTCTGATCATGGCAGGAGGGTAACAGCAATAGCTGAGCCTCAGTTAGAACTTCATTAGCTACAGCATTGCCATGCATTACCCTCTAAGGATACCAATTTTAGTCGCCTCGTACGACATGCATTAGCTACATTGGTGCTATTCTTATCCCGGCAGCCACACGGGGAAGCTAATGAATAACTTATAGTCCTTATAATATAATATAATAAGGACTGGCTTAAAGGGGCGAAGCAAGAATGCTTTTCATCTTCCCCGTTATCTGTAGAGGACAGTGTAGGGATAAGGTGTTATTGAGCTATTAAAGCTCTGATCATGGCAGGAGGGTAACAGCAATAGCCGAGCCTCAGTTAGAACTTCATTGGCTACAACATTGTCTCCGTTACCCTCCAAGGGTATTGGATTGAATGAATCAATCACCGCATCTCACGGTCGATTGATCCTTCCCTAATGAATAACTGATGTTCAATAGACTTAATAAATTTTTAGTATATGAAAAATAAAATGGTGTATAATAATATTTTATACATGTTTTAGTTTTGAACCTTTTTTCTATATTTTTTCTATTTTCTTCTATATTTTTAAGAATAATAAATAATAATCATATTTCACAAAAAATATTATTATTATTATTATTATTATTATTATTATTATTATTATTATTATTAAAAAAGAAAAAAGAAGGAAAAAAAAACAGAAAAAAGTATCAATATTTATGTATCAAAGACGGCGAAATATTCTTGAGAAAGTCTCAGACTTCAAAGTCATTACAAATATAAAGCTCGGAAGATATAGATAGGTTGCTAGAGTGAAACAAAAGACTGTAACTTAGTTCAATAAGAAGATCTCAACACAAAAAAACGAATGTGAACCATCAGATAGATGTAATTACACCAGAATACATCAGTAATTGTACTTTCGAGTCGCTTGATGCATGGAAACAACACACAGTACAAGCGAGAGGTCTCTCAATCTTGCATGTTAACATCAGAAGCATCCGAAAACTTGTTACAGGCTTATCTGAGGAATTACACTGATATTATTGATATATTAATTCTTACAGAAGTATCCATAACTAATGATGAAGCAACTGCTTTCCAAATTCCAGGCTTCCAACAACATAGATTACGCAGCCAAACAAAAAGAGGGGGTGGACTATTAATACTTATCAAACAAAAATTAATAGCAAAAGAAACGGCCTATCAGTTTGAGCATGCTGAAACCCTTTGCCTCGAAATCACTAATACCACCAATAGACAGCATCCCATAATATTAAATGCTATTTACAGGCCACCGAACCTAAACATGATAAAAAGTATTGCACGAACTCAATTCCTGGTTTTCAAGACAATAACTGTTCTGTATTGTCATTCTAAAAGAATATGAGACGTGTTTCATCGGCAATACTATCCTTAACAAATCATCTTCGATAAAGATTCATTGACCAAGAATACACGGAGTTTATATCCCAAATTCAAGATGCACGTGTGATATGGAGGGACTGATAATTGTCAGTTACTTGTTATCTCGTTTGCATCCGATATCGAAGTAAATACAAGAAAAAGATATTTCTGACCAAATATTTTATTTATTTCCTTTTTATTATGCAAGGCACATTGTAGAAGTAAAAAAAACACATTTCCTTCTGTATTTAGCTCTGGCTATGCGTTTCCGGAGCAAAAATCAGCCTTTGTTATGATGTGATGTCAATTTTCTTGGATAATCCTGGCTTTGTCCCGAAACGAAGATTGGATGGAAATAGTTGCGAGCATGAAGGTTAGAGGTCTGTTTCTCAACATAAGAAACATCTTTGATAGTTTTTAATTTATTATTATTTTTTTTAAATTTTAATTGTTTATATTTATTTTTTTTAAATATGTTTACATCTTAATTGGTTTCAATGTTAAAATTTTAATTATTTAAAATTTTTAGATAGAAAAATTACTTTTCCTCTACATCAATACTCCAATACATCATAATTTTTCTCTTTTATTAGTATCGGAAGATTAAAAGATTTGAATTTTTTAAATAATTTGTGAGATGCACATTTTGCGTGTGCGGAATGTCTGCCTTTGAAACGAGTGCTGTTGGTGGCATGTCCAACTGAATAAAAATTCTATTTATTTTTTATTAGTGATCTTGAAATTCGTTGAACACGATATCTAGATCGGTTTGTTATGAAATAGTAAAGCATACTTTTTGTTCTTGTCAACTCCTAAATAAGTGAGTCATGGGAGGGATATCACAAGATTCCCAAATAGATTTGATACTAAGACATATCTAGTACATTTTCAAATTGTGCTTAAAAGGTTTACCTCTTGTACATTTTATTTACAATCTTTATTATCTTCGGATATCTAATCACAGTGTGCAATTACGACCACATAAATGATCCTCTAACCAGTAAAAATTCCAGTTGTTGTAGGAACACACCAAAATATCCTCCATCACAGGAGAAAGTTCGCAATCCTGTCTTCTAAGATCCCGTATCACTTTCATCTGCAAATCAAAATAAGAGTCAATATCGACATGATCGACATTAACCTGATGATTAAACTTAAAAGGGAATCCTGTTTAAGATTCCTTCCTATGCATAATTTATTTAAAGAAAGTGAACGAGTTTTTCAAAAACTGCTCTATTGTATTTAAAATATGTGGGTTTCAGTGTGGTGTATTTAAGTTTGCTATTGTTTATCATTAAGTGCTTGATACAAATGAATAGACGAAAGAAAATCTACAGCAAATTAACATTATTCGAAGAATTTTATTTCACTCAGTGGATATCCTATCACTTAGTATAAACAAATACGCATATATTTAAAAAAAAGCACACAGCTTCAAACTGCTACCCTACCAGCATCAGTCTCTCGCTTATCAAATAACTGTCGTGATGATTAAGAACCAATATACCAAAACATCTTTGTCCTGCGATATGATTTCATTTTTTTTTTTTTTTTGTCTTCTTGCTTCTTTTCTTGTTTCCTCAAACCCTTGCCTTCCATTGATATGTTTTTCTTCTTGAAATGCTGTGCTGTTCTTTTCTATAGAAATAATAAAAACTGAAGCTATATTATCCGAAACCGACTGAAGTCGTCATACATCAAAGACCTTCGATACTGCGAACTAGGCTATCACGGACATATCACAGATGAACAAAAATTCATTTGAAACAATTTGCGCTATCAGTTTAACAACAGTACAGTCCCATCAAAATAAGTTCACGTAATAAAATCATTTCGCCTCTACGTGTTTTCATATGAAATAAAGGATAAAGAGAACTGTCGCTTTGTATTTTCAATTTTTTTTTTTTGAAATTGTATTAATATAGGAATTTTATTTTAATTTCTTGAAGGTGTGCTAAGGTTATTTCAGAAATGTTTCAAGTTATTAAACTTTTGTGGCTAAAATTATATTTTTTAAATAAATTATTGATTATTATTCGAAAGAATTCTTAATTCGTGTCTCTCCTTTAGGTTAGTTCTTATTTGCATTCTTATTCGTATTTTAGAGACCTCATAAACAAATTTCAGCTATTTAGTGTTATATGTTGTTATATCTGAAAATGTATTAATAATGCTGTATTTTTGAAATCAAAGTATTTCAAAGAAATATTGTTGGAAATCACTAAAAAAGCTGAGAGATGATGGCAGCTTTCACTGAACGCAGGCCAAACAAAACACAGATTTTAAATGAACAAAACAACTAAATCAGCCGTATAAGAAGTCAAGTAATTTACAATTGTCATTTGTAGGCTGTAGATGGCGCTGTTCATAAATGGAGATATAAGTTGGTAACTTAAGTTAGACACCACTACTCAAACGTAAGAAGAAAATCTATAGCCGAATTGATTTTCACATTTCTTATCTCTAATTTCAGAATGATGTAGAAAAAGGTAACTAAGATCGATCCGCATTGAATCGGTTTCAAGTCAGTTCAGGTTGTTGAATTCTACTGTAAAGGCAGAATTTGGATATGATTGTGAACAAGTTTGAAAAAAAAAAAGAATTTTTTTTTAATATGCTTGCTGATCTTACGACCTTATATTCGATCTCTGAACAGATGTTTCTGTTTGCATATATCGTTTTTAATTTCTTCCAGAATAGCGACGAAACTTAAATATGCGCTGGATGCCTAAGACCAACACCGGATCGGCTTACGTTTGAGGATAGGGCGGGGGGGGGGCACGACAAACGGGAACGCCTGGAGAGTTGTTAGGAGTTCGTCGGATAAGCCAAATCGAGTGCACGTGGATTGGACCCTTTATCTTCCTACGTGTTAGCAATAAAAGGTATTTCATTTACCATTGGAGTGTAAACAAGTCCGAGTTAATTATAAGAATTTGCTAAATCGAGAGTGCCAACTCCTTTTTCGTGAAGAAGAGTTCCACCGACAGCATGAAAATTTACCAACGCAAAGTTACGCCTAGAAAATGAATATCCAATTGTCAAGTATAAAATACAGCAGAACCGCAATGGAGCATCTCCTCAGTGAGTGTATTTAGGTCGCAGTTATTCAATAAAATTCCTCCTAAAGACCATTTCGTTTTCGATTAGTTATTGGCCAACACAAGCGGAACATTTCATAGGAAAAGCGCTTATAATTCTAAGTGATCATTCGTAAAATAGTTTTAATCATAGAAGAATTCTCAGTAGTGATGATCGCACTGGTTATACATCTTGTTATACGAGAATATATATCGTGGAGCCCAAAGTCTATCTGAGCTTTAGCAGAAGAGCAGAGAGAGGCTCAGAAACAGATCCTTGAGGAGGGAGGGGGAAACAAAAAAAAACCAACTTTCAAGATAACAGTCAGTTCAATATGTCAGTAATTTTCTGTACGGCTTTCTACATGACAGTCCAGTTCTCATGTTTAAAAGCTTGTACTACACAAGTCAACTAAAATTCAAGAATATCATCTCCTACGACGGTCGCTTTCGAAGTCCCAGCTATTTTTCAGTGTGGCGCCGACACCTTCCATACCTGTATCCTATTCTATCAGTAAAATTTAATTCTGTCTTATCTCTGGCAAAAAAAAAGAACCATTTTCTTTTAATATTATTTTTGACAACACTGGAATTGTTGAACAAAACGAAACTTCTCTTCTCAATAAAAAAAAAAAAAACTGTAATGTTCAAACTTTCTTGGTAATCCTATTTCAATCACCTCCTTAGCATTTCACGAATGATATTTTTTCTTTTCCTCAATAATATCTTCTGATTTCCTCAATCCTTGACCTTACCTCTGAACTATTTGACTACATTCAAATCAAACATCCCTTTAACCACTGGGTTTCATTCTTTCGTTTGAGAGGAGTCCTTCATAGAATTAATTAAGACTAATTGACTCAGTACAGAAGAGGCCAATTTTGGCTGGGAGATCATTGGCTAGTGTATAACCCCATCCCCAAAATGGAAGCCTGCAATGGCTTGAAAATATTTCATTTTGGTGTCTGGATCAGAGTTTTGGGAGTATATAACTGTTCCTAGAGCACTGATGTATAAGAGATTTACCCTCTTTGATGGGTTAGGTTTACAAGAATAAAATGTAGTTTGGTAGTCCATCTTTTGCTGTTGCTGTTTCCCTCGTCTCGTTTTCACATAGACAAAAAAAAAAAAAAAAAATCCAGAAACTCCTTTTATTCCCCAAAGGCTCTAACCACTTTTTGAACACTAGCTGGCAGTTAGTCTCTACCTTCAACTGCAGAATAGTGAATTTAAATTATTAGTGACTTTATTAAACTATTAGTGACTTTAAATGGCACCTACAAATGAGAATAGGTCAGACAATTTCCCATTTTGAGACACATAACCAAAACAGTATATATTATTGTCTAAGAGTGATTCCTACCTGTCGATTTTCTTGAGTTTACATTCATGAAAAAACCGAGTTTGCTGTAAAAGAAATTCAATTGTCTTTGCGAGAGATCCAATAACTCGGAAACGATCGAAGATAGTCAGAAAAGTTTTCCTCCGCTTGGCGACTACATCAAAGTTCGAACAGTCTTTCTTTGAGCGGCCTAGTGCATGGGATGGAAATACCATCTCTTGAGGGGCTACACAGGCCTTCTATTGACACTTCCATGGTCACTGGCCATCAGCATTTGCATCCATAATATCTATACTCGTCTCCAGATCTGGGAAAACCTGTGCAGCATGTAATCGAAGTTACAAATATTTCTTTATAATCTGTGATAACATCTAAAATATATTGTTTTGCATGTTTCGTAAATTAATAAATTAACTATTTATTAATTTGCAGTCATCAACCCATTGTTCTTACAATTCCAGTACAACATCCGAATTTTAATTGTCTTCTTAAGAAATCCTTAAATTGTATCCACATTTTACAGTGCTGTCGAAATTTGTTCACAACCAGAATGAAAATCAAACAGACACTCAGGTAATGTATATACGACTACATATCCGATAATTTCAAATTCTTAAGATTTCAATCACCCTTTTCAATCCTTATAATAATTTTCTTTTAAATGCTCATTTAATATGTCTTACATCTCTCTTTAATGCAGTGATTGATCTTTCTGCAGCGTATTTTTTATTTATTAATTTCTTGAAACGTTTATCATTTAGCTTTTATATACTTATCGAATATTTGCAATTCTTTTACATATTCAATCCCATTCTGTTTATTTGGTTTTCATTTTTTTTTTAAATCCATTGTGAAAAACTAATATGTTTTGCAATTTGTAAATAAAATTGCAATTTTATTGTACATTTTTTAATGTTTTCTGCGTTAATGTCCACATCTTTATGGAGACTTTGGGTGATATTCTGTTCTCTAGATTGCTTTTAATTCATATTTAATTTAATTTTCTTAAAGAGAATAATTTATTCTCATTTCGACTAGCAATACCTGTCCGATTGGGCCAAGTTTCAAACAATTTCAATTCCATTAAATACGCGTTAAATTCTTATTAATTCAGCAAAATCCAGTTACTTCGATTAGACACAGACGCACAAATCTTCTTTTTTTCTCCAGTCTATAGAAAATGGGTTCAAATGCGATGCAAGCACTGTAGGCGTTCATAATGTGAAGAACATCTGTGAAGGATCTTCAGTTGAAAGCGAATTTCCCGGCCTCAAACGGAGGCACCCGATTTCTTCCTCCAGAATGAAGTACCACGTTTATCTACCAGATGGCGTTACAGAACCTGATTAGCTGAGGTTTTCTCCGCCTACAACACTAAAGAACCTGTGCTATACATATAGAACATTTGAGTGATGAAATTCGTCTAACAAAATCGAAATCAATGCTGTGGTTTATTTTTATGCATATTAGAAATATTACAAAGAAATATTAATATTAAAGAGTAAATTATATTTGACATAATTTATACGCGAGTTGCTTACTCTCATATTCGTTTCGAATTCACAAGGAATTCTCGTTGATCGTATTCGTTCAAGCCACACGTTTTCACTAACGTAAAATGACTAATGCGCATACATACGAATAATCTGTAAAAGCTACAAATCCTTAGAATTACTACCACGCATGATAACTGGAAGAAAATCAAGAAATATGAAGGTTATTTGCTCTCGAATCAGTTTACAATTTGATAATTAACATAATTTCAATTCAAAATCAGCAATGTAAAAATTAAACAAATTCTGTTTGGATATCATATATACTATATGCATATTTAAATAAAATAAAGTAACCTTAATTATCCATTAAAATAAATTGTATTGTTTGAAAAGATAAATTTAAAAAAAAAAATCTTGTTGCTGTTTTAACACACCTTTTTAATTTTCAAAACTAATTATTATAAAAAAATGTAGAAATAAATTCTTAGTTCGTTATATAAATTGGTGGATTTCAGCCACTATTTTCCGCGTGTTATGTTATAATTTGGTTAGTAAACTTAGTATTGAAATGAAAAAAAAAATTCTATTAAGCGGCTTAAGGAAGAATTCTTTATCATTTCAATTCCATGTTGTGCCAAGTGCGATTCAAGAGGTTTAACAAATACGTTTCTTGAGTCATCTTCCTGATTTCTGTAACAAGAAAATTTGAGTGAAAGCAGTGAACACTTGTCATTTGGAGAAGATAGTTGCAGATAGTGAATTCGGTTGATGGGTTAGAAGGAAGCGATGTGCTTGTATTTTTTTTTCAGAATCTTTGCTACACGATGCGAAATGCCTTTTTACATAAGATATAAATGTTGTAAGTACTTTTATTTTTCTTCCATTAATTTGTCATTTTTTCTTCCTTTTTTGAACAGTTCGACACCACAATCAGAAAAGACATGGACTCTAATTTTGTCATGACAAAAAGGACTGTTTAAAATAAGCTGTTTAAGTGGGTCACTTCGTGATGGCTTCTTATTCTAAACGGAATAGCCCTTATTCCGTCAATTTTGTTAAAATTTTGTTTGAGGGTCTGGTTGGTGGGCGATTAAGTTAATGTACACTTGTGGTATTATTATTATAACAACTTTGTAACTGGTGATGGTAGATTAAGATATTTCCACAAGGAGGATTACCTAGCTTTCCATGATGATTGGTAATGAATGGCTTACACATCCAATACCAAATTCATTTTGAAAACTAATATGAAGTTGGTGCGATGGTGGAAACAGCGATTACGTCACTCTGAATTCTGAATCATTAAATGGGTGAAAAATATGTGGCAGTTCATAAATTATCTTTATTTTTTTCATTATTGCTTTTGTGGAACAGTTTATTTTTTTTTTAATTTTAGTTCTATTCTAGATTGTTTACGTTTTTGCATAATTGCCGATATCAGATAGTTATCTCATATATCGGAGCCTGGAAAAAGAAAAGACCAACATTGGTGAGTAGTCTTATGTTTTCCGAGTAGTGGGCACCATGGACATCCTGTTGTACTTAAACTCCTTTTAGTTACGATCCGCAGAGCAACTTGCGGAAAGGATGTACATAATACAACTCATCGACGATAATTTTACCATTAGATGGATGGTAAAATCATCGTGGATGATTTTACCATCCATCTAATTATCCATAATCTCTTACTTCCAAGAAATAGTGTAGCCATAAGAGATTATGGATAGTTAGCTGACAGGTTGGTTGGATGGTTTGGGGAAACGGTTAGAGGCTGTTAGTTGGATGGTTTGGGGAAGAGGAGGTGGCTAATGGTTGGATGTTTGAGGACTGATTGGTGGGATTAAATTAATCTACAACTGTGGTATTCTTACTCTAACAAATCCTAGCTGGTGATGGTAAATAAGATACTTCTATAAGGAGGAATTATGTAGTTTTCATAATGATTGGTTTTCATTATGTAGTTTTCATTAAAATTCACGAACTGCGAGATGATTGGTAATAAATGGCGTACACGTCCAATATCAAAATAATTTGTAAACTATAGAATTGGAAAATTGAATGCGCTGGTGGAAAACGGAGATGACGTCACTCCGCGTTGTGAATGGATAAATTAGTAGAAATATAGAATCTCGCAGTTCGTGAATTTTCTTTATTATTATTTTTTCCTTACTACATTTTTGGGAAGAGATTTTCTTTTATTTTTACATTAGTTTTTTCCACGGTTGCCGATAACAGATGTATACGGAGCATGGATGAACTGGAGTAGTTGCCATTACGACCTTGCTTCGGCCATAATTCCAACTAATCGACCCAATCCATTGGACACTCAGAATTTTTATTTACTATTTTGACGTAATCCAGCAAAGATTGGTCGATTGATAGAGCCTCTGCTACTCACTCAAAAAGTTAAGCAAGTTTGAGTGCGGTTAGTTCAAACTAACCGCGCTCAAACTGAAGCTCGCCCGTAGCTGTAGATAACACATATAAACACATACATAACAATAGGAATAAATCGTCAATGAATTCAACACATCTCCTACAGACATCATTTCTCTAATTAGATTAATAATCTCACTAAATTACTTGAAATGCAATCACCAAATTCACGAATCGATTTTCGCTCTTCCCACGGATTTGAAAATTAGCGGATTTGAACTTCCTGAACTTTTTCTCGCCCATGTAGAATCCTAATTGTTATTCCCCCTCACTGCTCACGTGCAACTCTTATTACGGCAGATACGTGGATGAGCTGCTGAGCATCGGTAAACCGGATGGTACACAAGGGTTAGCTCGTCCATTCAACATCTTTAGCCACAGATTTAAAGTTCTCAGTTGAGTACAAAGAAATGAAAATCACGAATGTGTGCAATTTGACCGTCATTAGATTCGATCGCCATATCAGTAGCAAACGCCTACAAATACTGATCTTCTGATACAACTTTAATCCAAGAAATTACTGGTCCGCAAGATAGCTTCAGCTCTCGACAATTTTCCAAACAACTACACAATATGCAACTCACTAAGCCCCAAACCACTTCCCATCTAAAAGTCATGCATCAAAACGGCATATAGTTTAAAAGTGTCATGTTATATATCCAAACCATTTGTAAAACCAAAAAAGGAAGACTCACATCATAGAATTGTCTTCACCACTAGCAACAATCTACAACTAAAACATAGAACCACAATAGAACCACATAGAACTGCAGTCAGAATGTAATACCTGTGTTATTATTATTATTATTATTATTATTATTATTATTATTATTATTATTATTATTATTATTATTATTAAGTCTCATCAAGGATTGATTCTCCCATTCGTTCTCTTAAGTCTCTCTTACTTGAGCAACATGAAAAATTGATAAAATACGTCTAAATATTTTCCTGAAATCGAAAAGGTCTCCATTATCAGTTTCCAAAGAAATGAATCCAAACCATGTCCTTCTAAATCACTAACAATAAGAATCACCTAATGTGTCATAAACACACAAAAAAACCCTCTTGCTATCTGCCTGCTGATGCGACCTGCGCGCTTATCTCGCTCCAGCATTTTACCTCTGTAACGTGTTGGAAGTATTTTTTTTAAAAAATTACTCTTATTTAGAAATTTCTGTGTTAACATCTTTTTTTTGTTTGTGTTTATTGTATCAATCGGATAAAATACAGAAGAATATGTGTACAAAATTAGTCATGGATTACTAATTTCAGAGGAGCATGTGGAGAAATGACATAAACTGAAGTACCAACGCTACCAATGAAGTATAGAAGGGGTCATCTCATTTCTCGTTTCCTGATCTCTTATGGAACCAGTTGTATTTGCAGTCGGACGAAATGCTTAAAAAAGAACTGAACAACGTCGAATAGAAATTGATGAAGAAAAAAAACATACAAGATAGCGAGATAATTCAAGGATAAAATACACGATGAAATACATTAGAAAAAGGAGAATTCATATAAATACAAGAGTGAAGAATACTTTGAGTATAATTATGAAAGAATTAAACCAAAAATCAATAATAGAAAAAATTAAAAAATATAAACAAATGGATGGAACACGTTCAAAGAATAAAAATAGAAAGATTACCAAAACAAGTCTTAAAGTACAAGCCATTAGGAAAAAAGAAACCAGGACGTCCTCTTAAAAGATTCAACGATGACTTCTAAGGCCGGAACAGACCACGTTAGGCCTAAATCCTTGATATGCATGATGATGACAAGAGTGAAGAGTAATAAATAAAACAATACAAATACGAGATTTTTTTACAAGAGTAAAAAACAAAATCAAAGAGTAATATTTTTAACTCTTTAATTACTCTTAGATGAGTAATTAAAGAGGAAAAATATACAAGGAATTTGCCACTGTTCTATTTTTGTTCTATAGTTTTTGTAACTGTAAATTATAGAACGAAGATGGTATAGCGAAGTTCGCGAGTCTAACCGTTTGTGCTGATCCATGACAACTGTACAAAGTTGCAAGGCAGTGTAAAACTGTCATATTTTATAGTTCTATGAAAGGTATGCTATTATCTAACAGCATTTTATATGGACCATTTATCTATTACTGAAAATGATTTTTTTTTGTAATAGAAAGTTTAATGATTTTACTTCTAAAAAAAGTCAGAAATTTCTTCGAAGATTCTTTTATCAGCTGGTGATAAATAATTAAATAATGTAATCCGAATTTCTTTTAATTGACAAAGAAATGGGAAGCTGCAATCAGGATGAGGAATTTATGAATAAGTTTATATCAAAATGCCAAAGATTTTAAAATAAGGAATATTTATTTTTGTTTATATTTACAGTATTCCAAAATATTTGAAAATTTTTTTTAAAAAAAATTAAAATTTGTCATAAACTTAATGCACCTATTTTGAAACTGAAGAGAGATCTTATAGCATCCAACGCGAATAACTCGACTTTTGTATGCGGAGTTCTGAAGTTGATTTAATCAACAATCAAAGCAAAACCAGTTAACCTAACTGGTTAACTAGTTTTGTGTGGTTTTAAATTAAATTATGTGGAATAAAAAGCAATTGCAATTGAAAATAATTAAATTTATTTACTTTTATGGTTTCGTCGTGTTTCTTAAATTATAATATTATTTCGAGATAATTAAAAAAAAATTGTTTAAATAAGTCGTGAGACTGAACATCGTTTTCTTTAACCATAAACAAGCCTATAGCATGTTTGTTTAGCGCTAGGCACATCGTGGAGATTAGCACGAATCCAAATATACGAGATGTTACCTATAAGAACAGAAATAACAATTTTAATCTAACAAGAAAATATGTTCATTGGACCTCAAGAGATAATAATGATTTTTTTTATTTAATTTGTTTCTTCCATTAGAAGAAACAAATTAAAAGACTGCAAAAGTGCGTGGGAGCATCTTTAGATAAACTTTGGATTAATATCCGTTACTCGAAACCAAGAAAGACGCTTTCATTGGTTCGCACCTTTTTAAGTTCGACTTATATTTTGAAAAAATGTAAAGCATTGTTAACTTTATTTTATCCGATATTTAAAATTATACTCGTAATTTTACCGCGATTTACATCTTCATTCATATAAAATCCGTCATTTATTTTCCCCGTGCTCTCCACATGAGCTTTAGTTAATTCCGCCTAACGTATCCAAACTTCATTAACTCTAAGATTAAAAAATGAAGTAAATAAAAACTTAATTTTTATCTGACCTGAGGAGTGATCTGGAAACAGCTCTTACTGCTGCAGATATATTTCTTTTTCTTATCTGGTACCTTCTGCTGTTATTCTACTCTAACAAAGAAAATTTCGCATTACTGTTGAAAACCAAAAAACGTCAGTTCATTATTATTGAAATGGGTTTGAACACAACGGGATGCTGCGACTATTTTCTATGTTGCTTCCCTAAAATAGAGAGAGAGAGAGAGAGAGAGAGGATCTCATACCCACACTACTTAACAAGCTGCCATATAATCTAAAACATCTAAACAGTTACCGGACAATAAAACACGAACTACAGAAATTGTATCAACACACTTGGTACACCAAAAGATTATATTTATATCATATAAAACATAGCAATAACAGCACCAAACGCTAATAAGAAAGCTATGTTAATTCTTAATCCGACGGTCTTCAGAAAAGCTATTACATCACCTTATCATCCTATCACAACCAACATTAACACCCAACCTCACATAATAAATGTATCACTTCATTTCTTTACACACACACACACACACACACACACACACACACACACACACACACACACACACACACACACACACACACACACACACACACACACACACACACACACACACACACACACACACACACACACACACACACACACACACACACACACACACATTAATCTTTCAAAAAATCACTTAATATACAAATATATATTACACATCATTTTAAGACTTGTTCATGCTTTGTTGTTAACATCATTATTCCATTGCATGTTGTTGTGTTATTATTATTATTATTATTATTATTATTATTATTATTATTATTATTATTATTGTACCAAGCAAGGAAAGTAAAAACAGAAAACAATTACCAGTTTCTATGGATAAGAGAGAGCAAAATATTCCTTAGAAAGACACAAGACGCAAAACCAATCGAAATAAAATCCGTAGATGACCTCAACAGGCTGTCACATTGAAAGGAATATTGACAACTCGTAAAGAAGGACCAGCACCCCAACCAACATGAATGCACACCATCAAGCAGACGTAATCACCCCGGAACATGATAATTGCCACATTCTGAAATCAATATCAGAATGGAAACAAATGACAATCCCCAAAAAAGGACTATCTATTCTCCACATCAACATCAGAAGCATTCAAAAATACTGGCTGACCCAGCAAGCTTATCTGAAGGAAGATATAGACGAAATAGAGATTTTAATACTGACTGAAGTATCTACGATAAACTAAGAGGCATCCTCCTACCAAATGCCACACTTCCAACAACACAAACACTGCAGACAAACAAAACGAGGCGGTGGTATAATAATATTTATCAAACATAAACTAGAAGTAACAGAAATAAACTATAAATTAGAATACGCAGAAAACATATGCATCGAAATTAAAAACATCAAACAAGAAAACTCCCTGATATTAAACGCAATATACAGACCACCCAACTAAAGCACCAGAAAATTCCTAGAAGAACTAAACAGATGGCTTTCAGCCACGAAAGTAGGCACCTCAAAATACTTGATAATAATAGGAGACATTAATATAAACATTAGGAACATAAATAACAACACAGAACAATACCTAGACCTATTATCGGCATATAACATAACCCCATCCATACAGTCGTATACACGAGAAGAGATAGTCGGAAACACAACAACCTCAACCTGCATTGATCATATAAATATAAGGGCCCCTCCAAACAGCCACACAGCAGCCGTCATAACATGCAAACTAGCAGACCATTATTTCACAGCATTGCAGTTACACACTGAACCAGAACCCATAAAAATCACTGAGATTACAAAACAGTATCATAGCATTGTAAACGAAGCAATAGTGAGCGATGAAATCAGAAAAACAGACTGGATGCAGATAGCATCTTTAGACACTGCTGAAGCTGTATATAATAATCTTAAACTTGCATTTAACAAAATATACAACAAAGCATTAACAAAAATAAAAATACGCCCCCAAACGAAACAAAATCCATGGATAACAGACAACATACTAACAGACATACCAAGAAAAGATGCCCTATGGAAACAACTTAAAAATTCGCCGAACAATATCGCTTTAAAAGCTGAATACAAAAGAAAACGGAATCTCCTAACAACCCAGATTCGAACAGCAAAAATAAACTATTACAGCAACAAATTAACAACAGCACAGAATGACATAAAGGAAACCTGGCACCTGATTAATGCAATGCTGGAAAATATACACAGAACCACTGCCACAGAAACAATAAAACACAGTTTTGCCTGCGACCCCAAATCCCTCAAACAGTTGGCAAAAAACTTTAATCAGCACTTCGTGAACTCCGTCCAAAAGCTACAAGAAACAACCTTTCCTCACACATACGAACATTCTCCACTAGGTCCACGAGCAACCCAGTTGATGTGGTTCCCCACAGTAACAAAAGAAGAACTATCACTGGCAATTCAACAAATTAATCCTAACAAAGGACCGGGGATAGACGGAATCAGACCAAAAGACATCAAGAAACACTCAACCGACCTACTTCCAGTTATACAAAAACTGTTAAATAAAATCTTCGAAACGGGACACATACCTGAAACACTGAAGACTGCATTAATCACACCCATACACAAACAGGGAAAAAGAAACATAATAAGTAATTACAGACCTATCGCCACGCTGCCTGTAATCAACCAAATCATGGAGCGCATTGTACATCGGAAACTCTCCACATACGTTGAAAAATTTCAAATCATACCCAAAACACAATATGGCTTTCAAAAAAATAAAGGAACAGCAACACTCCTGGAAGATTTCACAGATCTAATAAACGCTGCATTGGATAAAAACAGAATAACATTAGTGGTATTCATTGACCTAACAAAAGCATTTGACACACTAACACATAAAACCTTGTTAACGAAACTTACCCATATCGGAATTAGAGGTCGTCTACTCTAGTGGTTTAAAGCATACACGAAAAACAGAAAGCACACACATCACACGTATAGGATCAGTACACAGCAAAGAGGTACATGTAAACTGTGGAGTACCGCAAGGAGCTGTCCTATCTCCCATTCTATTTAACACATACACACACGACATAAGCCAACTCCCCCTAAAAAGTAAAATCTTCCAGTATGCAGAAGACACTGCCATAGTATCCATTCACAACACTGCAAAAATCGCTTACAAAAATATGCAACACGACATCAATCAAATCACTAACTGGTTAACCGAAAACGGCATATATATATAAACCCTGGAAAAACAAAGCTAATGATATTCAAAAACCCCCAAACCCTGCCCATAGAAACTAAATATCTCACTATCAAACATTCATCCTCCTATACACAAAGTGCAGAACCTAAAATCACAACCATCACACAGGTGAAAACAACACGCTACCTTCGACTTCACTTCGATGCAGATCAAAGTTGGAATAGCCATACAAACTACCTACATACCAAGCTTAGGATAATAGCAAGCAAACTATACAGATTAAAAGACATTGCCCCAGCCCACATAAAAATACTAATCTATAAAGCATTATGTGAAAACATTTTAAGATATGCCATCACATCATACGCATTCTGCGCAGACTACAGACTTAACAGGCTACAATGGTTGCAAGATAAAATGATAAAACTGATATTCTGGGAACAACCCACTCTTATGCAGGAAGCATGGACAAAACACAAAATATTTAAGGTGAAACACTTACGCCACTACACAGTCATGTTAAAACACTACTACAGCCCAACATATAGAGTA